>NW_017099655.1:0-1802 GCF_001412225.1 Nicrophorus vespilloides
TGAATGAATGAAAAGTTGAATCTCTCTTTCTTGAGGTAATGCTGTTACTTCATTTCTTTTTTTTTGTAATAAAATCTGGGGGTTGACTCCGACGACTACGTCGTAGGACGACCACACCGCGCGTACCACGTTTTTCTCCCTCTTCGCGCGATGAGGCGTCGCGACGCATTGGCGCTCAGTGCGCCAGCGACGTCGGTCCAGTGAACATCAGACGAGTGCGCGCAAGGCAAGTGCGGAAAGCCCCGGATCCCACGAAACAATACCGCTACCATTACTGCTACAACAAACAAAAAAAAAAAAAAAAAGAGAACAAATAAAACAAATGAATACGTGCTAACCGGACCCAGGAGATCTGATGAATACATAAAATTGCAACGCCAAAAAAAAATCGCAGTTTGTTGAAGCTGGAAAATCGCGGGTTTTTTTTTTTGCATGTCGACCTCGAGTGAATCAAATAAAATTATATAAATATAGAAACTTGTACAATAAAAAAAAAACGAACGTGGAAGAAGGAGGTGGAGGGAAGGAATAGTTCGAAAAGAGATTGAAAGGAAAAAAATATAGAGTTTGGATTAATTTGATTTAAAGTGCGTTAAAATCGAGTGGTGTGGATGAAAATAAGCGAGGATAATCATAAGTGGAGAAGAAAAAAAGTGCAACAGGTTATTAAATTATTTAGATGTGTTTCATGTCCTTCCGTTTTTCTCCTGGGAATCTTTGCTATGTTATAGGTAACTAAAGTTATTTTATATAAGTTTAAAAAATAATGGTTTCTGCCCATTATGAACTAATTAAAATAACAATTTGTTATTTTGTTTAACGAGCATAAAATATCAATTAATTAAAAAAACATTTTTTTTATATAACGAAAATTTTGCGAAAATCTAATAGTTTAGGTAATAATTTCAACTTAAAATCTAATAAACTTTCATTATAATATTAATTGATTATGATGGTATAAAGATATTTGCATTATTATGTAATCTGTATTTTTGTTTCTTATAAATCTAAGACATTTTTTTTTATCTAATTTGAATCTAGATGAATGAAACTTTTTCAATGAAACAAAGAAAACTTTAATATAAAAATCTTAATACATCAAGACTAATGCAAAGAACATTTTATAATTTTTTTTCAATTTAATCTAATTAAAATTTATAATACAAAAAAATCTTAAAGTACTTTAATTTTTAAATAATTCGAAAAATTGGTTCATTTTTTTTTGTAATTTTTCATGATTAAAATACGATTGTAGTAAAAACAAAAATTGCACTAACTTAAAAGTAAAGAATTAATGCTGTCAATGTTAAATTTGCTTGTTTTTCTTAATGAATGCAATTGTTTTGCCTTTTGTTCATTAATTTAAACGAAATTAATGCAACAAATGACGTTTTGACTGATGTACGCTTTTGTTTCTGCCAGTTGAATATTTACAATATTCTATATTTGTTTCATAACTGTCAGAAATGTCCAATCTGTCATACATGTAATAACTGTCATAAATGTCATTACTACGATATTTTTAAATTTCATATTCCCTTCAATGTATAATGATTTCACATTAATTAAGTTTTTTTTGTTGTTGAAAATCGAAATAAATTATTTTTAATTTCGATTATTGTTGAAAATCTATTATTGAACAATTGAAAAAAATTGATAAATTTTCATCATATGTTTTTTTCTATAAATTAAAAAAAAAATATGAATTTTTTATTAAACTATATGTAATAATAACATGTATAGTTTATTTGTACAATTAAAAATTAAAAATAACATCGAAATGCGATAAATTTGCTATTGGT
>NW_017099656.1:0-118468 GCF_001412225.1 Nicrophorus vespilloides
AGTTTGGTGTGTTTAATCCTTTAGTTAAATGTTGAAAAACGACTTTATCCAATAAAATATAATCTTTAATTTATTTCTTCATTTAGAATAAAGTTATTACCAAAATATTGTTGCTCTAAGTATAAAAATGTATGTGTTCAAAATTTTAAATTTTGTAAAATATTTATATAAAATATTCACTTCTTCGCATATGTTCATATTGTGTATTTCGTGGTTAAGCTTATGAAGGTTTGTTTGTTTAAATTGGTTTGCTGCAAGATGTTGTCATACAGCTGTTGCCCCTCGATTTTATAAACCAGCAAAATTTGATATAACATCGCAAGAGAATATAGGAAATTGTATGAAATTTGTCATAATGTAATGTAATAATAATATTTTTAATATTTTCAATAAATTATAAAAAATGATAATAATATTTATTGAAATCAGTATCAAATTAACAAAAATTAATAAATAAAAAATAATTTCTAAATTAATTTTTTTCATATTACAAAATAAACTCAATACAATAATATAAATATCAAAAAAGTCAACTGCTTCAAATGGCTATTGACCATAGGTCTTTCTGCACTATATATTCAAATTATTATCTAATTGCAAAATGTATTAAAAAATTGAAACATAATTCTCCATAAATCTCCATAATCTGATACGATAAGTTATATAATTTAATAATAGTTTATTTTGCGAACATGAAATTCGAATTATACTCAAAATACAAAGCGCAGCTCATTAAAGTCTTCACCTGTTAAGAGTCTTGTGGTCAATGCATATCAACAATATATAAAATTGTGAAGAACTTCGATCGTCACGTATTAAATTTATGAACGAAAACAGCGGTAAAAAAAATGAGAAAATTGTACACGTGACGCAAAGAAAACTGTAAGATCCAAGAAGCCATAAAGGACAGAAAGGCTTACGGCGGAACTTTCTGAATTTAATGAAATGTGTTCTCTCTAATATATAGCAAATTACAATTTTATTCCATCAGGCGACAAATGAGAAACATCTCTTTCGCTCGTGAACCGCATTAATGTAAACCCTCAGTCAACATTTATTCCGTTTAAAAATTATTCCTAGACAATTAAAACTTTTTTCATTGCAGACCGTTATTATTTCGCTACTTTAACAGCAATCTTGTTATGAACTTGAATTGAAATACTTGACGATCCTAATTGAATTTTTACTGTTTATATACAGATAATTTAATGATACGCAGTGTGTATCACAAAATGTGTTTCTGAAGTCTGTTCGAAAACCGAAACATTAATCACGAATATTTTTTATCAGAATTTGATCTCTGTTTGGATATCGAAATTATGTTCAGAAACATACAACGAAAACTCGTATATTTTTTTCAGATTTGAAGCTTTGTTTGGATATCGAAATTATATTCAGAAACCTACAATGAAAACTAGGTTGTGAATCAAAATGTATTTCTGAAGTCAGTTCGAAAACCGAAACAATATATCATGTATATTTTTGTCAGAATTGAACTTTTGTTTGAATACCGAAATTATGTTCAGAAACTAGGTTGTTGATCAAAATATGTTTCTGAAGTCTGTTCGAAAACCGAAACTATAATATTTATATCAGTGTTTCTATTAAAGAATTAAACTTCTGTTTGGGTTTTGTATTCGAGAATTACATATGTCAAATTTAACATACATGTCAAAATTTTAGAAAATGTCTTACGATAAGTTAAGACTTATATTAAATTAAAAATTTACTGAAAAATATCTAAAAAAACATACCAATTTACATATAATAAAATTATTGATTAAATTTAAGTTCTATTAATCATTACCATTAAAAATACTTAATATTTTATGTGATGAATAAAGTAACTTAATACTTATTAATCTTAATATTTTATGTGATGAATAAAGTAACTTAATACTTTATGTGATGAACAATACAAAAAATTGATTTAAATTGACGTTAATTTTGACATTTGCCATCTATAATTTAAATATTTCATAATTCAAATTGATGATTTGTTAAATTCTTAGTTTCAAGAAGAAATTACGTTTAATTATAAAAAAAAAAATGAAAAGTCTAATTAAATTACTTGTAATATAATACAGAACTTTAATTGTTGGAAATAACAATAGATTAAATTTTTTACTGTAGTATGAAATAAAGTAAACATTAAGTATAACGATCAAAATATTGAATATGAACATTTTATATTCTTGAAACAAATTTTATATTTTGACATAGGTTTGACGTTTATTAAATACATTATTTTCTGTCCGTAGCATAAACGTTGATTAAAATTATAATGATTAATTAAATTTTCATTTACGTTAAAAAAAATAACTTTTTAAGTAGTGTGTTGAACGTTCGACTAATTAGTCACCTGAAATATAACTAAGAACTTGAATTGATATAATTTTTCATTTTAATTGAACAGCAATTATTGACTTAATCTCATTAAAAGAGGATAAAACTACTCAATCTCTACTTTAGGACAAGCTGCAATTACTAATAATTGATGGTCACTAGAATCTGTAACACTCCAACAAATTGAATTGCAACATTCGATTAAATTAAATGGAAACGTCTTGGTCACTTTTTAATTATCGTTAAATGCACCAGACAGATTGAATTTGTTAGAACGTTGGAAATAAAACAGACTTTTAAATTTCAATTAAAATATACGATTTTAAATGGAATGCGGTAAAGCTGGAATTGATTATTTCCCTATGTTTTCCATTTATTTCGTAATGAAGTACACACTTTTAAATGAGTATTTAAATAAAATTATATAGCACTTCAGGATTCGCATTACATAGTTGAACAAAAATTGGCTTTGTTAATTAGAAGAGTAAACTTCAGCACATGCATTTAAAATACATATTTAAATAAATGTATAGAAAACAAAACACTGATCTGTACTTAATTTGTTTCCATTTGAATCGAAACGTATAATTTAATTAAAATCACGTTTCGTTCGTTTCTAACCATTTCATAACAGTTTTTAATTAAACGAAATTCATTTGTCGTTTTGGACATGAGAAAGTTAATTAAATCTACACAAGATTTTATTTTAAAAAATTTAACTAACGTTCATTTAAAAAGATGTACATCAGTAATATTCATATTTCAGTGAGGATTTTTATATATATTTATCATTTAACTTTAATATTTTTTTATTTTATTTTATTATATACATTATTTTAATGTCGTTGAAGTTAATTAATTTTTATGAACTTATTCAATTTCTTCGTTGTAAAAAATAATTACGAAATATTTTTAATTCTATAATTATTATAAATATACCTTTGAATTGTTAAGAATTTTAATGGTTTTGAAATTCCTCTGAGTAATTATTTTCTTAAGTTCGAAAATTGTGTAAATATTTAATTTAACGTTTTGTCAAACCGTTCTTTATTTTTTACATTATTAAACGTAAATGTTTCCATTTAAGAATTAATGTATTTGTTAAATAACAATCAAAATTTAATAATTAAAGAATTTTTAATAGAATTAAACAACTTGATTAGCTAATAATTAATTATATTTCTAATGTTCATATTATATTTTTCATTCTCATACGTTTTATAACTGAACTTTAATAGCAAGTGACAATTAAAATCTTTCATTTATCGCATTTTTTAACTAACAATCGATAATCAATTTTAATGTCTCAATGTAACATTGAAATACTTGAAACTTTAAAATTAAATGATAACAGTTTAAACATAATTTGGCTTCGATTAGTCCGGATTTTCTATATTCACTATAGTAAGGTTTAAATATTTCAAAACAAACAATATTTAAAGTCACTTTGTAAGATATTTCTGTACAAAATTGAATAATCAAGTTTTGATTAAGTAACAATTGGTTACTTCATTTTTATGCTATTTTTTATTATCATGCGAATTACAACATTCTACAAATAAAATAAAATTATCGGTTAACTAACAGTAGATTAAATTTAACATTAGTTTCAAATTGTCAATGAAAAATATTGAATGTTTAAAAACTATACACTATTATTTAATTTGAAAACTTAATTACAATTAAATGAACTGCATCTATATGTGATTAGAATCTCTCTCTATTTCATAAATTAAATTGTAATTTCTTTAACTAACATTTACAACTATACTTTGCATAGTGCGGCTTCAATCTGTCCGGTTTGAAAATCATATCAAACTATTTTTTTGTAAATAAATATTTTAACTTTCTTTTTATGTTTGGTTTACGTTTTATTTACAAGTTACATCTAAATCTTACATGGGTTAATGTAGAACTTAATTGGTTGATAATTGTTTTATTAATGTTTTTTTCTTTATTTTCACAATATGAAAATTTTTTATCGATGTAAATAACAAGTATTAATTTTCTTTATTCCACCTCAATTCGTAAAATCTTAAACTATTCTGAAGAAAAATATCAATTTTACAATTATTTGTTCTATTTATGTTATTATTAATAAAATAAAGATATTCATAGAAATAAAATTTCAATATTTTTCACACAGCGAAATTGCGTATAAAATATTACATTTGCAGGCTGCAAAAATATCATTGTTTCTAGTCAATTGGGTCTGGCGCACGGTTTGGGAAATCGTTTAGCATCGCGAGATTAAAAGGTTCTCTTCCCATTTTCGCTCGTTTCATAAATTTCTTTTGTGTGGAAAATGCAATATGCAGGAAACGACTAATGCGATTCAATGCCTCACGCCGTGTACTTTGAATACCATCCGACCGAAATAAATGATCAAACAATGCGAATATTCAGTATTCCCCTCGCAAAACGAATTAAATTAGACGGTGACCAGTTGTATTTAATATTCAGTTTGCTTGAGATCCTTCTCTCTCTCTATCTCTATCTCTCTGTCTGTATCGATTTTTCAGAATAGCAGAAAGAATGAAAAGCATTACCGTTCTGCGATTGATGCTACTTCATAATTTAATTAAAATGTCATCTATAATCTAATTAGAATCATGTAAAACGAACGTCTTTTGTGGCACAATTTAAAAATGAATAGTTATGCAAAGAGTTGGCAGTTATTTTAAATACTTAATCGTGCTTATTTATGAAAACTGTACGTGAAGACTACGAGCAAAATGTACATGAATTTGTGAAGTCATATCAACCCTTGCTGCTGCTGAATATTAATGTTCAAGTAAAATATAAATAAACAAATGACAAAGATTGACTTTAAATTTCTTTATAAATTTATATATTTAGATGCGATCTTTAATATATTTTTTCCTATGTTCTGTTTTGCCATTTGTTCTTCTTTTGGCGTGTAATTTTTAGTGTTGTCCTGTTTTGTCCAGTCACCAAATATATATTAATATTGTAGTGAAAACCCACTTTAATTTGTTTAACCTGTCAAGGATACGTGCAAATGTCAAACAGTTGTTACTAGATATGTTATTTAAAAATAATACCATATTAACATTGAAAGAAAATATAATGTGAATATTTTGATCAAAAAAGTAAATTTATTGAGAAACTAATGTAATAAATATTATTTATATTATATTTAGAAAAATACACAATTCTTAAATTTTCCTTACTAATTTGAACTAGGTTTCACAATGCATAACTGTAATTAAATTGATTGTAAGTAAAACAGTTTGGATGTGAATAACTATGTAAATTGAAATTTCATTTGATTGTGTACTTGTTGCTTTGATTAATGTATGTATTTACAAATGGGAAGATTTTATCTATTGAAATTAGTTATATTTCATATTTCAGAAGCGTAGCTCAAATGTTTCTGTATTTATCAGTAAAATAATATTTTCGACTGACAAAAATAGGACAATGAAAGAAAATAAAGGCAATTGGAACAAATATTAATTCGCATAAGATAAGAGTAAAATTTGATATTGAGTTTGTGAAACTCTACTTTATAATTAAGTAATTAGCAAGTATTGAAAGAATATAGTGATATTCTAATTAATTAATATGTCAATTTGAATCCTTAAATGTCCTAAGTTTTAAATTTGATTGATACCGGCTACCGGACTTTTAAATCGAATTGTATACTTGCAATTGGTTTGTTTTTATTATTTGGCTGTATGTATGTTACTATTACATGAACAAAAGTTATATATACTGCAATAGATACATTGATATTTTTTAAATTTAATTTGGAAAATCAGGCTTTGAAGGGTTGATGATCATCGAAGTGAAACATGTTATATAAAATTTCATTATATACAACCAAACAAACAAGAGTGTATTTAAAAAGTAAATATCAAACATGAAATTTTAATATACAGTGGGTGATCGGCTAACGAACTCAATCCGTTCAAAGACGATGTTCGTTACTTAGATTATCCAAATGCAAAAATATTCGATATCCGATTTGTATGCATTCCAAACTATTCGTTAACCGATCATTCAGTACACATTTTAACAAAAATTTAAGACAATATATTAATTTTTCAATAATTAAACTTTGAAGCATGCAATAATGGATAAGGAACTTGTCAAATCTTATGTGATTCTAACTTAAATAATAAGTATGAGTTCCAAAAAAAAAACCGTAAAATGTGGAAATTAAAAAAAACTTTTGTATATCTTCTAACAAATAATAATTTCATACAATAATCAATAATGAAACAAAAGTCAACTGATGAAAAAGGCTATTGATGATATTTCTTTCTACTAATTGCAGACTTTATTGGGTTTTAAAATGTTACAAAAACCTATATATAAGGTTAGATTTCTAAGGTAAGGTTAGTTTATTAAAATAAAGTTCATAGATTGTACATAATAAAAACTACAGATTCTAAATTCAGTTAATAAATCAATAAATAAACAATAAATAATAAGAAATAAATCACTTTTGCAGCTAATAACATGTATTTATTAATTTATTTTTTTTATATATATATTATTACATAACAACAATATTGTGTATATATTAAATACATATATTTATATGTATATACATTTATAAATAACTCTTACATCATTTTTTTTTCTTCAAATTATTCATCGATAATCACATTTGATATTTTCATATAGAATATATTCATAAAACTTATATAAAGGAATAATATAGGAATAACTAAGTTATAGAATATAAAGACATTCAGTATACACTTCGAGGCTAATAAGACACAACTAACTGACTAAATTATTGTCCAGTTTCTTATTATTTTTGCAAAACTACAAGTCAGTCTGTTAATATTTTTTTTTGTATTCTGAAACACATTACTAGGTGAGATAAAATGTGAAGTAGACTAGAATTTTGTAAACGTCAAAAAAATATAGTACTTGGACGTCGGTTTTTTTTTTTCAATTCTTCTCCTTATTGTCTGGCCACATGTATCTTCAATTTTTTACACGACAAACGACTGAAATAAATTCTAAAGCTATACATATACGTTTATAATTTTAATATAATAGTTATTATTGTCTTCTATATCATAATGTAATTTCATTTTGAAAACTCCTATAAATTGACAAGATTATTTTTTAATCTATATAAATGTTACATCTATTATTTAACGAATGTAAAACAGATATGTCGATGTATACTTAAAGGAATTGATGAAAAATCAACTTATTATTGTTAATTATGAGCAAATTAACTTGGATATGTCGATGTGAAGATATGTTTAATAAAAATATTTATAGAAAGAAAACATTTTTTAGCGTTTCTGTTAATTCGAAGTTCTAACTTTCTTCTAATACTGATGCTGTTGCATTTGAGTACAGAATAGTTATTTAGTTACTTTACTAATTATTGTATTCCTAATACGACTTTCATTATTACCTATGGTTTCATGATATACTTTTTTTTTAATATGTAACAAATTTTTGAAACTTAAAATGTTCAATTTTGATATGATAAATTTAACAATCATCAAGTAAATAAAATTAATTTTTAAAAAATCCTGGACAGAATCATTTGTAATATTGAAATTGATATAAAGTATTTCTTTCGTAAAAAATAATTGTTTCGGTTTTTCTTAAGTACGATCATTTCCTTCATCAATGTGTTCTCGTAAATCATCAAACACTTTTGTGCATATTTTATCACATTTTCGTTAGCTAATATACTTATTAATTATTGTCGGATACTTTCCAAAACGTAGATAAGCCTAAAAAATAAAATGAAAAGCAATTATTCACTGACAACTGATCTACTTCTACTAATTATCCTCGTCTTCGTCATAGGTTCCTCCAGTGGGACAACAAAGACCTTCGCTTCCGTCGTCGCGGATGCAGAAGAGCAATTTCTCGGCCGTTGTCACTTCGTGCGGCATTATTCCGTGGAAGTCCTTCAAGTCGTTGGCGGGGAACCAGGCTTTCTCGTCGTCTTCAATTATGACGATCCCGAATAATCTGCAGGGACGTTAAGACAATTACTTTTTTGAGGGCTTCGCTTTGCGGAGAAGTAAAGTAATTACCTGCAAATTGCTATGCCTGGAATCCATAGAATGGAAGCGCACACCAGGAAGATGATGAGGACTATGGCCCAGGTGGGCCAACCGTGACGTTCAGTTATTCCTAGAGATGCGACCCAGGCGTCATAACCGGAACCGTCGACGGCGATCTCCACGAAACTTGCGATCAGGATTGAGATCATAGCAAGCGGAGACAGGTATTTCCAGCAGATTAGCCAATAAAGACCTGGTCTGGATCCGGTCATCATTTCAATATCATCTGCAAAACTGCAGCAACAACAAAAATCATTTTAAACCACATTTGAATAATAAACAACTTAATTTAACCCAATTTATTTCCTATCATCAACTTTATTAACATTCATTTTATAATAATTATAATTTTAGCTTAAGAAGTTCATTTAAAAGTAATAATTTGACATTTTTTATTGTTAATGGTAAAATAAGACTATGTTCAACCATTATTCTGAAGAATACTTCTATATACAAAAAAAAACTACTGTTTTACCACGGTTCATGAATTCCAAGTGATGTAGATTATAGAAGACATCGAAACGAGGATTTGGTTTTAGAACAAATTTATATATTTCGAAAACCGGTTTTTTGAACTAAAAAAAATGAGACGTTTGTGTGTATGAGAGAGTATTGTCTATTTCTGCAAATTTTATATTAAAAATTACAAGAAAATAAGTTATATAAAAATCCCCTGTCTGTACATTTTTATGAAAATTTGAAAACCGGTTTTGTAAAAAAGTTGAAATTCGAAAACCGGTTAATCCTAATTTTATTAATTTCAATATAATTATCACTAAATGGACAATTTACACACGTTTATGTACAATGCATATAAATACAAAAATAAGAAATAAAATGTATTGTATTACAACATACAAAGCTCTATTAACCTAAGTCTTCCCACCTAAATGCAATAACGCAAAATCAATACGAGAACGGCAATTACCCGGCGCATCCACCGATCTTGAATGTACAAATCATTATACTTTTAAATAAATAAATGCATGTTTATAATTTGATTTTATTTCAAATCTAAAATAGGAAGATTTTATTGTTATATAAACGTGAAATAATCAAATGTTGACTCTCTTGATATGCACATAAAATGAATTTAATTAAAAAGGGATTTTAAACGTAGTTTCATTAATTTAAATACTGTATATTAAAGAGATTGCGAATGTTCAACGGAGAAGCTTAAAACTTAAATTGAAGCGAGATCTCTCACGTCTCATTACCGTTATCGTTTTCAGTTGTTTTAAAGTTTTGAGCTTCCCGAAACAGCTTGATTATAGTATCAACGAGATTAGAGCTTTGCAAAAATATTATTGAAACTGTTATTATTTCATAACAAATGTATTATAGTTGAAAATATTGAAAACTTTAGATCTACGATTTAAACTTTTTTTAAGTCATAGCATACTTGACACTTAACTTTCAAGACACACTTAATACTTAAATTATGATATGTGCACTTATTGTGCCTGGATTATCTATATGAGAAATAATTAATTATTGCAGCACATTGATGATAATCATTGTTGAATATAATTCAGAACTTAAAAAATATGAATAATATCACACATTATATGTCATAAGTCAATGTTGTTGTTACTATTTTCAATTCAGAAGATTCAAGTAATTTAAAAATAAACGATCCACAAAATAAAATACAGCAATACCTCGTTTCTCCATTATCCCGGACTAATTGAAACCAGACTAATTGAGAACTTAACTGCATACAAAATAAACAGCACAAAAAGTGTTTTGACTGTATTTTTAACTTTTATACAGTCAGTATACTTTTTATACAGTTTTGTATACTATTTTTTGTAAGAACTTATTTTTATTTTACTAAATTTAACCGGACTACGTAAATGTAAAACTGGTATAAACACCACTATGCGAGGTATTGTCTATCTAAAAATGAAATGTGAAGAAGGAAACAAATTGAAAATAAATGTTTGAAACTGTCTGTTATGTGGAAATTTGTAATAATTATGAAAAATAACTAAATAAAAACAGTTTTAAATAATGAGACAAAGATATTAAATACTCTTTTGTTAACAATAATAGTAGTTACTTTGATAAGAAGATTATTTTTAGAAGAAAATTATATTTTTGAATAAAAAATGTACAACATTCATTTTGAAGAAATTAAAGTGCCTTTTGCAAATTGAATAAATAAATCAAAATGTATAATTTCAAGTTTTAGTAAATGCCCTATTTGCATTATTTCAACGGCAATCCCATTTATTCTCGTGCAACATGATGTTAATATATTCTCATTAGCTGAGAAATTAAACGGTCTTGCTTTCCCGACTCAACAAACATATACATAGTGATATTACGAATTCATTCAAATTTACATAATAATAATTGATATTTGCTTCAGTAATTTATATTATTACTATATATATATCGTTCATTATATATAAAATATAATAATTTTGACCTACTTTATATAGTAATTGTTTTATTTTGCAAACATATTTTATTTATATTTCAAAATTTATAACGTGAAATTTGTTATTTGTCATTTCACATGTGTATTTTAACGGTTAAATAAACAATTTATACATGTTTATGCACGATGCATATAAATACAATCACGCAAAATCAATACGAGAACGGAAATTAACCGACGCATCCACTGATTACGAATGTACAATTTCAAAATTTTCATTTACTTTTAAATATATTTCACATATAAATTAATATATTATTATTTGTATTATATATAAGTAAAGCATCGTACAAGCAATTTGTTATGCAAATAACCCGGACTGTTTGAAACAGGATAAATCGAGGAAATACATAAATCGAACAAAAATATTTCTGATTGTTTAAAGTAAAAACTAATCATCAATAATTTATGTACTTGTTTTGTTAGAATTAATCAAAAAATAGGTTAGAAAGATCCAATATCAAGTATGAAGTTAATAATCAGAGATAAAAGCAGACTTTAATATTTGTTTATATATTGTAGGTAAAAGCTATTAATTTTTTTTAATGAATGATTTGACGATTTGAAAAGCTTTAGAAGCGAGTTTTGTTGAATCCTATTTAATAGTTCATCGAAATCACATAATAAATACCCTTGATGCAGATTACGCAAGAATAAATGGACAGTTAATAGAGCTTTTTTAACTAATGTGTTTATGATTACTGCAATTGTATACACTTAAAACAAGATTTGGAATAAAAAAAAATATTTTAACATCATTTTATATCCATTTGTTATTTTGAATGTGAAAATCAATGCATTTAACACATGAAAATCAAATTGATATATCAAATATCTGTCAAATAAGATACAATAATTTTATTTTGACATTTTAAATCCAAAGCTATATAAATATACATTTGTCAACGGAGTATAAAAATATAAAATATTTTATTTGAATATATGTTTCAATATTATTTTAGATTAATTTGTAATTATTAAAGTAAAAATCAATGCATTTGACATTGATATAGATATAACAAAAGTTATATAGATTGATATTGTTCGAAATAACTTTCAATGGAGAAATAAAATATAAAAGTTTTTTATTTAGAAAGAACAAAAAACTAAGAAGAAACAGCTGGGAAAGCTCTTAGAAGTAAGGAAAGTGTGACCTATGTCAATAGTCGAGGATAATTCTATACTCTAAAGTACACAGACATCTTATCCAAACCAATTCACGCGCCACAAACACTTTCCTGGTAAGTATATCGAACAAAAAATAAACTGTTGTTAAGAGATGTCCTTTATACTCGATATCCTTTAAATCTTTCACAGCACATTGTGCTTGATTTTTATAGTTACATTATAAAAGACGTGAATCTTCTGTACAATTTACAATATAAATTACACCACATACGAACATATACAATAAATAACTTTCAAACTATGATTTGATAATTTATCATAGTTATTTAATTTAATGAATTTGTAAATTAAAACTTATGTTATAAAAATGTATTTCGTTGTTCATTAATTTTTAAAAGTCATTATTTAATTAAAGTTTAATTAGTTAGTTCTGCATCTTCTATAATTTACTCTTTTTTTGGTTTCTAAAGATCTTTATCGATCGGCATTGTTAAATTATCGGATTTATAAATCATTTTTAATTATCTGTTATATTTTTTAGGTTTCAATGCTCGTCTATTATAAAAATAGATTAATTGTGAAACGAGAACTTTTTCAATTTAGTTTTTTGCTTTTTTTTCAAATCCATGATATAATAAAGTGTAACGTAATATTAATAAGCTTTATAATTACCGTTTCAATCCGTAGACATAGGAGACGGCGATGCACTCGAACAATGCAATGATTAATAATGGAAAATTTCCGCTGAAGTTGTCGAACAGGACGAATATGTAACTGCCGGCGCCGTGGGCGAATCCCAAGGATAATAAGCAACAAGTCAGGCATATGACTCCAGTCAGGATCTCTTTTCGTAGATTCGGAAACAGTTTCATATCGACGATGGATGTGACGACACCTTCGAGTGTGCCAAACTGCGAATCGATGCCAAGGGTGAAGAGCATCAGGAAAAAGAGGACCGACCAGAATTGGGCGCCGGGGAACTGGTTTATAGCCTCCGTGAAAATGATGAACGCCAAGCCCGTGCCTGAAGCCGACTGAAATCAATTGAATATATCCATGTACATTTCGAAATTTTATTATAGACAATCTGAAAGTATATTTTATATATTTGACGATGTACGAATGTGATATTAAACAAACAGATGGAGGAAATTGAAAATATCGAACGGTATTAAAAGAATCTTTGAGAAAATATATAAGAAAACACAATGTACAAGAAATGTATTTCTAAAGTTCATTAATTTTCATATTCTTAATATAGAAAAAAATCTAACATTTTAATAAGAATATTCTTAAGGTCTTGTAGACTCAATATTTAAATAGAAATATACTTACGTTATCAAGTTCTTTTTGTAGGTCGCAAACTGGAAGCTTTGCCAAATCGAATATGCCCAAGGCGAAAGCTGTTGCATTGCGATCTTCTAAACACTTTTCGTAAGTCATGGTAGCTTTAAAACCAATAATGCTGAAGACGACGATTCCAGCAAACATCGACGTAAAGCAATTAGTCATGGAGACCATTAAGGCATCTCGGTAGCAGTTGTTATTTACAGGATTGTAAGACGAAAAGGCAATTAGACCTCCGAATGCCAAACCTAATGAAAAGAATATCTGCGTTCCGGCTTCGAGCCAGACGACGGGGTCGAGTATAGTGTGCCATTTAGGCGTAAATAGATGCATCAAGCCGTCTCCTGCTCCTTTGAGCGTTATACCGCGGAAGAAGAATATAATGAGAACTATGTAAGGGAAGGTGGCAGTTACATAGACGACTTTTCCCGAAGATGCGATCCCTTTAATCATGCACATGTAAACCAAAATCCAGGCGATTACAAGAGCCAAAGCAATTTTCCAATTGAAAGATTCCGGATTGTCGATGTCTTTGGAAACAAGAAGGGTTGTTCTGTACCAGAAGTATTGAGTGGGACTGCTAACGGTGCATTCAGGTTCTTCGATGTAAGAGCTGTTTGGGAAGTAGACCTTAGGGCATTCGGACCACGGCAGCTCAGATTGAAAGCTTTGTACGAAGTAGAACAGACACCAGGCGATTATAGTGTTGTAATAAAGGGCGACGTTAAAGGAAACGACGGCGCTGCTGATTCCGATGCCTGAAATGGATGAAACAACTCATTAAATAAAGAGAAAGACTCCCTTTGTTAGAAATAAAACGCTATAGAACCTGATAAGAATGGCGACACTTGACTCCATACACCGATCGCCCCCTTCCTCAGCCTTTGTCCTATGGCCAATTCCAGATAAAAAATGGGGATGCCTTCAACAGCCAGCATTACGAAATAGGGGATCAGGAAGGCACCGCCTCCGTTCTTCTGCGCTAAATACGGAAAACGCCACACGTTTCCCAACCCGACTGCATATCCAACAGTCGCCAAAAGAAACGTCAATTTGCTGTCCCACGATTCCCTCTCTTCCTCAGCACATTCCGGCTTGAAAACCTTTCCTTGATCGTGAGATCCTCTTTTGCTACTGTTGCTCGACTTCAATTTCGTATTTGGACTGGTATCCTCGAAGGCGGCATTCGTGGCTCCGTAAGAACAAGAAGAATTTGATCCGTTTTCCACCACCATCAATCTGCCTCGCATCTCCTTCATCTCCAATCGGTCCAACGAGCGCTGAGGATTCAGATCTCTCGAACTCTGTCTGCGGACTAAATGAGCCGTGTTCGCCATTTCTCTAAATTTCCAATTTTTTTGTTGTATATATATATTATTAAATGAGATGTGTATCACATGCTGATTTATCCTGCAAAATAAATTGAACTCAACGTAAATGCGACAGCCTTTTAAAATACGAAATAATAAAAAAAATGTACGAAATGGTACTGTTATTGAGCCAAGCGGATTGAGCTCGAGAAGTGGAAAGGACGTAACGAATGACTACATGGGATAAGGGGAGAATGCGTCTAAATGAAAGAGGTTTAATGTCGGAAGCAGATGCTTCAACGACGATGAATGAGGTGTGTATATGTACGTGCATGTTTTAGTTCTATGAGATAGGAGACTTACTAAAGTTTCAATCATAAAGTGAAGAGTAATGACTATTTATTCATAGAAGTTCTGCATTTCTGGTTCCTTTTTAAATTAAATAAAGTAGGACAGAAAAACTACTGTCAATAGATCATTGTATCTGTGTTTTCATGTAAGAAATATTTCTTTTTTTATTATCAACTGCAGCTTTGAATTATCCTTCAACAATTTATTATCTTCTTTTTTACATAATTTATTTACATCATCATTTTATTTATTGTTTATCTTTCAATTATTTTACCATTCGAACGATTTCCATAAAATATATTATAAATTATTTTTAATTATAAAATTTGAGAAATAATTTTACAAAGTTTGTTTCTTTTTAAAGACCTATCAGAGTTAAAATATATTAATTGTCTTATTATCTTGTGAATAAAAAATATTTAGAAAATTGATAGAAAGGTAATTAAAAGCTAGAATAATGAACAGACAAAAGTTTCTGAAAGTTTAAAATTGTCTCAAATATCGTATAATTATTTTTTTATTTTATTATTGTTATTGAACGTAAATGATTTTTGTAAGTAATTATTCCATTAAAGAATATAATTACAATATTTCAAAAAATCAATTGAAATTAAGTATAAAGAATATATAACAATTGTTAAAAAGTTTCTAAATTTAAAAAATAATAATGTTGAAAATGGTGAAATAATGTAATAATAGTTCAAAACAATAAGATATTGATTAAATCATGCAGATTTAGGCATTAAGTACTATTTTTCATAGAAACACATAATTCATAATTACATAATTTCCAATGGAACAAAAATATCATTATTTGAAAAATTGAACAAATCCAATAAATTCCTAAAGTGGAGAACTTTAGGAATAGTCAAATATTTAAAGCGAATATTCGTAAAATTCGATAAAATCAACATGTTTGAAATGCATGAATGTATGTTTCGTTCAATGCAACAAAAGCTGTCGAGCATTTATTAAACTGCATTCCAATTGGCTTTGCGCTTTTGCTGTGAGAATGTTTGATGTTTTAGGCAATTCATAGCTTATATTAAAAACAAACAAAGAATGGATAACTTTGATTCTGCATTTTGTAAATTTGTAAATAACCTTAAATTATTGTAACTAAAAACTTATTACTTCACAAAAATTGGCAAAATTAAGAGACACAAAGATCTATTATTTCTAAACTTTTTATTTTTTTATGATTGTTGCAATAATATTATGATATTTGTTAACAAAGTAAATATTTATTTTGATTAGTATTAAGTAACATTAATTATTGCTGAGATATTAGTGTGTAATTAGGTAACAATAATATTATTTAATGTTAATAAGGAAGCTTGTAATAAAAACATTTTTTATTATTTTTCAACTAAAGATTATTTAGCCACCACTTCAATTTAATATCGTTTTAAAACAAGATTGCAAGTGGGGAAACATATACAATTTCTACTTTGTAGTTTTTATTTTGTACAGTAGTATTGTGGTCGACCCAAGCATGAATATACATTTAAACTATTTGTTCAAGCAAAATGTATATTCTCTACGTGGTTCTCTCAAAATCTCGTTGGTTACCCGAGTAAACCACGGTCGATGACTTAGCTAAGGTTGCCCTAATTCAAAACCCTTTAAATCTACTAAATACATCATTAATTCTCCTGACCATTTCCATTGCCGATGAAAACCAACATAAAAATTATTAATTAACAATTATAATTTAATGAAAGCTTATATAATATATTTTGTAAATACAGCAATACATAATACAACTTCTATCAGTGCGTATTCACTATAGTCCGGTTTGAAATTTTAAAAGAAACTAAATTTTTAATGGAATGAAACAAAATTAAATTATTAAAAAAACATAATTAAATCTTTTATTGTTTAGTTTATTTCAATTATGTTTTAAAGTCCTCGATTAATCCGGTTTCAAACAGTTTAATTACATTATGGTTTATTAACATCTCGTGTAACTACAAAAAAAATGAAATTGATTTCCAGCTACGTAATAATAAAATATACTGAATGTTTGATGTAAATACTATATGAAGATATATACACAAAAAAAAACAGTATTAAAATTATATACAAGTGAATGTGTCCAGTCAATTGGAAAAAGGTTCTGATCACTTACTGAATGAAAAGAATGGATTCGATCGTTTTCCTCTTTCCTTTCATTGCAGCTTCGCCTTCAAAGCTTTTGATATGAGGGGAAAATGATGTGGGCGAGAGAAAGCTAAGAGTCTAACAAAGAAACATCCCTTTATACGAAAGAAACTCGTATGCATCGCACATGGAGGAATTCCAAATTACACACAGCTTTCTTCACATAAATCACAATGCGGATACAATATCTCGTCAGTAATAGTAACATGAAATGTCGTATATGTTTGACCTAATATTATAAAAAGTTGTAACAATAAATGTGAGAATTTAAGAAATTTATTTAAATGGAAATCTATATTAAAATCATTATATTCTGTAAAGTAATATTTGTTATTGTACAGTCATAAAACTTCATTTTCAGAGGTATAAACAGGTCATATCCATTTCACACTGATGGTTTAGCAATAACACTTCTACCAAAATCATGATTTTCATGTATTTTAAGCACTTCTTTAATGTTATCTTCATTTTCATTATCTTTGTTTCAATATTTATAAAAACTTGATCAATATAAAAACTTGAACAAATAAAACTTCAAAATCTTAAGTAAATGTTTTCAAAATTTGTTCATTTTAGTAACATATTAATGAAGAATTAATCTTTGACTTAAACTACATTAAATAGTAAAGTGTTAATTAAAAATCAGTGAATTTTGTACAAAAAACTCCAATTATTTAATAAAACATGTACAAAATATACAAATTAGCATTAATTATAAATTCCTAATGAAAAGACACTTTTATTAAAGTAAAAGTTGTATCTACATATAAGTTACATAAAACGTTAAGTACTTTTTCCTTCATGGCGCTCGAATCTGCATAAAATAGCTCCATTTCGCACGCAAACTAAAACTAAACTCGTGTAATCGTATTAAATTAGTAAAGCTTAATTACGCAAAATGCAAACACTGAACGAAATTTCGAAAATTTTATTCACTTTTGCAATGCAGTTAATGTGTATTTGAATGTACCTAGTTCGTCCAACGAAACTTATTTACTTTACTTTTAAATTATGAAATATCTTCGCAAACTTTAAAGTACAATTCCCTGTCGTTAGACTCCTTTTTCTTTACATTTATATTCGGACTCCCAATGCAAAACTCAAAGTTCTCGCTCTTACAAAAGTTTGAATCTAACGATCGATGTATATAAGCAGCTTATTTCAATAAAATGTCGGTTGCATTTTAATAATTAATTAACTGTTACTTATGTTAAGTAAAAAAATAAATAATTAACTTTGTAAACATAAATTAATACAACAATACCTCGCTTAGTGCGGGTAGTCGGTTCCGCAAATACTGATACTGTTTAGACCGTACTAATAGAGAACTTTAAAACCGCATAAAAGGAGATTAGACTCCATAAGAAGACAAATACCTGTCATTTATGTATAAAAAAATAATTTAATGTACTATTTTTTAGAATTTATTTTGCTCAATTAAAATTTAGTTTGTCACCAGACTATGGTGAATCCGAACAGATCAAAGCCTGTGACTATTTAAAATCGAACACTAGATGATCATTTTTATTGTAAATTTCTATATCTACTTCAATACTTACACTGATATAATTAATAATACTAAGATTTAAAATTTTGATATAAGAACTTTAATATAATAATTATTGATTGTATTATACCAAATAATTGGTGTTTGTTTAATTTAGTATGTAAACTAAATTAGCTTTGTAAAGTTATGGTGATATTAACATTTGAATGTGTTGTTTTATAAGCACTAAAATTATTCGGTTTGGGGTTATTGGACGTTTTATTGCTGCTTCCAGCAATATATTTCAGCTAAGGATCATAAATCAAGGCCTTTCTCTGAAATCTGAGAAGGGTCAACATAAGGTCCACTGCAATAACTATTATTTATTGAAGTCATTTCTCACTTGTTGAAATATAGCTGTTTGATTAAACTCCTCCATTCGAGGAAATTAGTATAGGTAAAACATTACAACAAATATCGATTAATACAATTTTTCAAAGAATTATTATTTTCAATTAGAAGTATGCATAACTCGTTTATTTTTAATCTTAAATTATTTAAATATTATTGATTCGAGACTTCTGTAAATATATTTTGTTAATAAATAACATATTCATACTTATGTTTGAATTCGTTCCAGTAAATTCTTGAAATATACTCATAAAGTTACAAAAAAAAGAAACAATAATAGATCTATAATTAATAGAAAATCCGTATTTTTCTGCTTAGAATTCGTTTAACATTTATATTTAATTCTAATGTATGCTTTAAAATTTCTATTTTCAAGTTAAAGAGGCTGTAAAACCACATCAACATAGATCATAACGTGCACAACACTAAACGACTCAAACCAATAAAGTCTTTTCGACTTGTTATTTGACAAAACACTAGCTGATTCATTGAACAAATACCATAGTTTTAGTTATTTTCATAACTAGTCTTAATCCTGATATAAATGAATGAATCAATGAAAAATGGAAATTTAATTTTGAAATTAATTCGCATCATAAATATTTTTCAAATTTGGAAAATGGCTTTTAGAAATAGAATTATAAACCATTAATATTTCAAGTTATGTCGCACTATCCATGATTCCGTGGACGCCTGTTCGAATCCTGGTCAATCTAGGCCCTTTGTGCTTGCAGTAAAAGGGCCATCGTTCATCATGAATGGACAGTCAAATGAAAGCATATGGACCTTCAGCCAAGTCGATGGACAATGACAGTATTAAGGATAGCAGCAGATACACAGAAAAAGGGAATTGTGGAATTGCAGAGAATCAATATACTGAAGTTAACCTACAAGACGACAGCCAACCAACAAATTACAGAAGAATATAATGGTAAAAACTTACATTGAGAAGCTTACCAAAAAAACAAATATCTACAGCCATTAGATTTAATTAAATATACGTTTAATAATTTAACAATATTTTGTCTGCAAAATGACAAAAATAATCGTTGAAACTCTAATTAAAATAGTGACAATTACAATTTACTTTTCAAAAGAACGAATAATATATTTACTATAAACTTCGTATTATTACTTTACTTTTATTTATCGATACGGTGGCATTAGGGGCTTTCAGTATTTGATGTGAAAGTTAATATCCGTATGAAGGTCGTCGGGTCGTCCCATTTCCCTAAAATCCTTTTCACCTTCGTGGAATGTAATGGAAGTGCGAGCGATAAAAAAAAGATCGGGGAATATTATCGTTGACCGACGTTACGATCCGATAAAACTTGTGTTTAGAATGTTGCCACCTGAAACACAATACTAACTGGACCTAATGCACACCACAAACCAATCAACGGATGGATGGAAATTGCATGTAATCAAATTGGAAATTACATTCGTGTCGCTTTGCATATTAGTGGTATTAATAATCATTGATCATTAGTTCGAATGGTCAGAAATGTTAGTGTTAATTGATTAATCCTTGACAGATTAACACTATATGTTTATATAATTAATTATTAAGTAATTTGCGAGTTTAATAATGTACCAATTTTAGCAATTACTTAATGCTTCGATCAATCCGGATTCTTTATAGTCCGGTTTGAAAATTTCTAAATAAACAAAATGTTAAAGAATTATTTGGTAGAATTATGCAGTTTTTTATACATTTAGATCCTTGATTAGTCCGGTTTATAACAGTTATTGAAGGAATCGATTACCCGCACTATGCGAGTAATAATATACATTTATTTCTTAAATAACTGGGCTAATTGTAAAAACGTCTTATTCGATACTCCAGAATCATATTTAATTAACATGGACATTTAGTTCCAGATTTTTATTTGAAAATATGTTTTTAACTGTACAAGAATTGGCTCAAGAACAAAAAGTAAAAAATAATAAGAATTCGGAATGAAAACGTGCTAATTTTGGATCGTGTAAATAAAGTACCGTGTTATTTAAATATTGCCGTATGTTTAAAAGTGAATTCAAATTTGTAAATTGTTTACAATTTTATTGCTTTTTACTACATATTTTGAATTGCATATTGATTGATTAATTAATTATACCACAAATGAACGCAATAAAACTCGATTAATTAATTCATTGAAAATAATACAATAGCTATGAAATTAATGTATTATATATTGGATTAAATTTATGGAGTTAATTTTAATTGAATGTCTGTACATTTTTCATTTGGAATCATACATTTTCGGCTAATTTTACAAAGTTACCAATATACAATTTGTAGTTAAATGATTGAAAATTTACGATTTCATTTAATTATCACTTAGTAATTAAACTACTAAAAATCTAATAGTTTGTTTCCAAAGTTTCTAACTAATAACTGTGAATTTGTTACTTTTTTATGTTAAGAGACACGTAGTAATTAACAGTACATTAGGATTTGCATATTCAGTGGCAAAGGGTTTACGGGTCATTGCCAAAATGGTAATTGTGCAATTTATCATTTGGAAAAGCAAATCTGATTATTTGCAGTGTTTTTTACACTCTGCATTTTAATTAATTAATTATTTCAATATTCCAACAACAAACGATATAAAACTTGTTTGATAATTAATTAAACATATAGCTATTGTACTAATTTGTGCTTTTTGTACTAATTCCATGAATATCATGTAAATAAATTGTTTCAACAAAATATCAATAGAGAATAAATGAAAATAATAGTAAAATATGAAAAAAAAAACATAAAATGTATTGATTTAAATTGTAGTTTATTTTAATAAATGTTAATTAAATATATTCATATACCTCGTATAGTGCGGGTAATCGATTTCGCCAATAACCCGTACTGTTTGAAACCACATTAATCGAGAACTTTCAAATCGCATAAATGAAATAAAGAGACTTTGTATACAGGAAATAAAAAAGGTGATTCATACGTAATTTTGTATACTAAATGTATTTTATTTTTGTTTAATCTAATCAAATTCGCACTATGCGAGAAAAAGCTGAATTTTGATTTATTAATTAAATATAGTAGAAAACCATACTAATTGGTTCTGAATGTAACTGAACAATTTTTTTATTAAATATACCAATAATTGTAAAGTTTAAGAGGATTTTAATTAAATTAACAAAACAAAATTACATTGATTCATGAGCTTTTTTTTTAATTGTATCCTTTTATTAAGTTACTCAATTTTATATTTGTTTTAATAAATATAGTTATTGTCAATAGATTATGAATAAAACCACTCTTTATAATTAAAAACTAAATTAAATTAACTAAATAATTAAATCGATTCAATTCTCGATTTGTGTGTCTGTCATGCACAGATTCTACTTGGATGATGATGATGTTATATGAACGTTATTGTTTCGTGAAGAGGATAATAACTACGAGGATCGTGGTGTGATGATGAATGATGAATATATAATTTTATGTTTTACTTTAAGATTCTTATTTCGATATTACCTGTTGGTGGTAGATGGGATCGTTAAATTCCTTCTTCTTGTTCTTCGGCAGACCACGACACAATCACGCGCCGCGCTATTCGCACACGCCGCCACCGCTGCTGCCGCTACCGCCTCCGTCGTTGCCGCCGCCTCCAAGTTTTAGCGCGCGCAGCCCACGTTGGCGGCGGCGACAACAGATTCCATCGGACCCCTCTAAATCAATACCAACATCGGCCGCTACCCTAACTTTTTAATATCACCAAATGCTTTTTCATACTTAAAAAAAACCATTAATAAGTCCACAAAGTATGGTCTTATGACATCAGATATCTTTTTAAATACGTGAATTATGGCACAGAAAGTTTGAACAGATCAAATGAAGAAGTAACATTACAAAAGTTTATATGAAATAACAAATATCGTTTATAAAGAAAGCTAATAATTTCATTTTTATAAACTATAAGTTACTGATTTTTGTTTAAAATATCAAACCATGTTTATATTAACAAGTAAATCGTTTTATGACCTTCATAAGTAATAAATTATATATAAATATAAACATTTCAAAATGTCAGAAACTTAATTAACAATTTAATTAAATTCATGGGTTTGAAACGTTTCTACGTTTATTTTGTAGTCCTATTATTATCCAGTAGATTAATTAATGTTTCCAGTTTATCACAAGGTCTGTTACTTACCTTTGTGATTGTGTCATCTGTAGCAATATTAAGATCCTCCTGTTGTTAATCAACTATAAATTTCTTTAAGAATTATATATTAGCAAATATTATGATTATCTTCATATTAACCTTGAAATATTTATAAACCCGCAACGTAATGATGGCATATTTTTATCGAAGAAGCTACAAAACCGACCCTTTGCATTTATTGGTTTCGTTTCCAGTGTTTTACAATGATGCACATATAAATAAATACTAGAGAAAGAAACAACAAGTAATGAATTAACATTATATACGTTTATCAATATTTTTGTCATTACAATTGTGCAATCAATCATATTTATTGAAAAGTGTAATAATTAACAAAAAGTTTAAATTGAAATTTAAAACTTAATTAAAAAGTTTTGAAGTATTATAAAGTTGTAATCAAATATTAATATTCCTAGAAAGTTTTATTACGAGAGAAATTTAACGGAGATATATAATGATTTTTTTTCTTATATAAACTTATGTACATAATATATCTCAAGTCTTTCGACGTATTACCGCTTCTCTGGTGCAGTCTTTTAAGCAATCCTGATGTTCTTTAAATATTCTAAATCTATATTTTTTGTAGAGGAGAAGAAACATTACATAGGGACAACGGGTGGAGTCGTGGTACTGTTCGATTCTTACTAAAACCTCTGAAGAAGGGACCTAAGCATATAGGTCCGTTGTTTTGAGATGTCTCTGCAATGCAAATTGTCTGAGCAAGATCTCTCTCTATCCTCCGCTCGTCATTTTCCTTGATAGAGAGCACCCTTGCTACGTATCTTGTGATGATGTCCCAATTTTCTTTGCTCTTCAGCATCTCGCCAACGAACGTCTCCGGTTCCAACACTTCTCCGAGATTTGATTTCGCCTTGTGCTTCATCGTCGCTCATCTGCAGCATGCAAAGAACGTGCTATCGTCTTCTTCGAAATACCAGCACTTTTTATCTTCCTTTCTAAGTATTCTAAATTTATTAAATAATATTTTTATATTCCATATATTCAGATCATATGATTATTTTAGTACATTTAAGTAAATCCTTGTGTTTGTTTTGACAATTTAACTATAAAAGTATATGATGAAAATTTTAATGTGTTTAATTTAAATTATTCACTATACATATTTAAAACTTTAATGAAACATTTTAACGCACATTTAAAATACTATTCGGTGGTTCATTAACGAAACTACCATGGAACATTGATTAGTTAAGTTGTATTTAAGATCTTAGATATGTGCCTTCTAAATATTAGATCTGCAAAAGGAAATTAGGAAAGTTCTCTATTTTATAAACAAAATAAACTTCTTAGCCCAAAACTACTACGGATTAATAAATAACACATAAGTACCATCTATGGGTCAATTATTTTTTATTATTTAATTATTTTAACATCATTTCAAACTGATTATATTGCCCAAAAACGGTCTGGGCATTTTTTTTTCAAGTAGAACCAATTTCTCCTATTACTCTTTTGCATATGTCACAATACAGTACTAATTTCTTGTCACTCTTGCTTGGACAAAAATAAATACCACTTTCTCTTGGATGTAGGAATTCCTTAATTAAATTGTGTTTCATGCAGTATTTACAATCATAAATCTAAGATTTCGGAGATTCTTTTGGTTACACATTCGATCATGGTCACACAACGCTCGTCCTAGTTGTTTTATCAAAGAATACCTAGACATTTTCTTTTCCCAATAGTGAAGACAAATGAAATAAAGTATTTGGCATATTTTTCATCGAGTGCATCCACGTCTAGTTTAGTACTATTAAATCAATGTCAGTTTTTTTAACATTAATTTTAGTACATTTACTTAAATGAACTAAAATTGTAATAATATGCACTGAATATATGAAATATTGAATTCTTATTTAATAGATTTATTTAAAGAACATCAGGTATACATAAAGGACTGCAGCAGAGGAACAACAACATATCGTAAGACTCGAGATGTATTATATAATAAATGTACATAATTTTATATAAGAAAAAAAAATCATTATATGTCTCCGAGAAAACTAAATATTACAATTTTATAATACTTCAAAACTTTTTAATTAAGTTTTAAATTTCAATTCAAACTTTTTGCTAATTATTACACTTTTCAATAAATATGATGATTGAATGCACAATTGTAATGCATAATGGGTATAGGAATTAATGTTTTTTTTACCAGTATTGAAACCAAAATTATTTCACTTAGAAATCCAAATTTTGATTATATTTCAAGAAAGTATTTGCTATAGACGTAACCCCAAATACACTCTACAATAAAATAAGTACCTCTCGCTGCGAAATACTAGAACAGCTAGAAGGTCAACCACCACAATCCAATTACAATAGAATGCAAATGAAAACAAATATCAGATGGGTCACTCTGACCCATCCGTAGTACTTACAGATTAAACATAGATATTGTATATCTTTGATAGGAAAAACTAATTGAAACAAAGTACACGTTCGATTTAATTGTAATTTACTTTAATTAAGACACGTTGTTCTTATTGTTTACATACTGGGTGATGGCTAGTAAATACTGGATGGATCGTGCACCTGGATGGAAAGCCGAGAAGGCCCTATCGATATCCTTGTACGTCTTCTCATCGAACCACTCCGGAGTCTTCGTTGACGTAAAAATACTTTTGGATAGCTTTTGGAAATGATTCCAATAATCCAAAGCCGCCTCCAGTAGTCTGCTGAGCGAAGGAACTGTTGCGCTTCCGATCGTTAAAGGAGATGTCTCCCAATCCAAATTCACCGTCGCATTTTCGAACTTGATCAATGAATTTCTTACTAATTGATTTGCTTTATCCACTTTATCACTACAAAAAAAAGTACAATTAATCAAAGAAAAACATATACAACGCATTTTTTTAAATCATAGAAAAAATATTTTCACTCAAACCTTTTTTATTTATCATATACATTTTAAATGAAAAGAAAGTACACTTATTATAATAAAACTGTTGAATTAATATAATATTAAATACATTTCATTAGATATATGAAAATATCCAGGATTATCTTAAAATGTTATTATTTTTTATTGAAATCCTCTCAAATAATATTCTCGTATTCTCATGTACTTGAATATAACATTTTCGTGCTTCGAAATAAATATAACGTTGAAAGCTATATTCGCAGCTTGGTGGCCTTTGCATCAGCTCCCCTTTTCATCCATATTAAATCAAATTTACACCTCCAAAGTTTCTCGTACACATCCTTATATTAAGGAACTTTATTCTCAAGACATCAACAACTTTGTTATTTTATTTTTACCTTCACAGTTCAAGCATAATAAACTCATGAAATCTATACTATTCAACACCATTCATACACAAATTATTTTTATTAGATATTTTCAAAATACAATTATGTTTTATTGAAAGGAAATCTATCAATTCATAAATTACTCATTAATTGAAAGACAGATAAGTGTAAAAAATACAAAATTGTATTTATATATTTTTTTATGAAGATAAAATGAAAAATTAATTAAGTTTATCTTTAGTCCAACTCATAGAGAATACTTACAATAAATCCATTAATACAATAAAGTCTTCCTCGATCCCATTTATAATTTCAGACTCTAAATCGCTTTTGGCCTCGACGAAATTATCCATTTTCTTGATATTAGCGCTGCAACAAAAGAATAATAAAAATACAAACTTTTATACTTTTTATTATTATTATAAATTTGTTATATATTTTCACCTTAATATTCTAATTAAATAAAGAATATTAGAAGGTACAAAAGTGGGTAAAGAAAACAGTTAAAATTACTAGAATTAAAAATTGACGTACGAACAAAGTTTGAAAGAATGAACACAATTATTGACTGAAAAGTTTACAATACTTCAGAACTTGATTTTGCAGCTGGAAATTCGTAGGAAATAAAAAATAAATGAGACCATAAACTGAAGTAGGGCTGCAACAGTAGATAAATAGAAAGGCAATTGAAATAAAGCAATATTGCACGTAGCATTTTATTAAGCAATTTATGAAACCTTCATGAATGCTTTTATGGACTCGTTAAAATGTCAATTCAGAATTCATGTAATTTACTGAAATATTATAGAATTTTAAAATTCAATATATTTTAATCAGTATTAGAAGAATTTCGTGTAAAAATGTTACAACTTTGACACATTCTCTTTCAGTTATTACAGATATAAATTTATTTTGCTTTATTAAAATATAGTTTGTTCTGAAATTTCCAAACCGGACTATAGTGAATCAGATTAGTTCGCTTTATGTGAAATATAACATTTTTATTGTCTACGATAATACGTGATAAATCTATGTAAAATCAGAAAATTTATAAATTAGATCATTCGACAGACTGTTTCAGTTGATTGGTCATAAACAAGATTATAAACGAACTATTGATTCTACGAAACACTGGCTAATAATTGTGCTGAAATCACGTACACCGTAATAATATTTACCCGGACGTACGCATTACAACCTAAATCCCATCACGGACATTCAGAATTTTCGAACAATGTGCGTTTTCTATAAACAAAATCCTGATTACCAACAGATTTTCATAGCATATTTCACTATTTTTTCGATTCTTCAAATTCACATAAAATTTACCACATTTAAATACTAAAATGACACAAATAATATTATATAATTATTATTATTATAAGATACATTGATTTCATAACAAATCTAATCGTGCAAAAGTAAAAATATATACAGCAAAACCGGACTAATCTATGACTATTTTTTAAAGGTATTCAAATTCAGATTAGTATAATTATAATGATTTCCCACCAACTGCAATCAATAATTCTGCAAACATAACTTACATCATTTATTTAATTGAAATAATAAGAAAATTTTCTATTGAAAATTGATTGTCATTATTTATTAGATTAAATTGTGGTTTCAAGTTTCATACATCGTTGATCATTATAATTCAGAGTAGATGCAAAACTTTGTGACGTGGGTCTCTTGTACAAGGATCAAGCATTGTTCGCAATTTTAAGCTGTAGTTTGGAGAGAGCTAAAACACTAATCATAGCATTACGTAAATGTGCGTTAGTGTTCATGTGTAAAATAAACACAAAACAAATTTAGACAAAAAATATACAAAAATTAACTTAATGTTATTTAAAATACTAATTAATAGATTGTTTAATTTCTTAGGAAGTAAATATTAAAATTTTAAACTTTCTTATTGAACCAAATAATAGTATTTGATATGACTACAGTAGGTTTTTATAGGGTTTTGTACATTTCTTCCTATACAACAACAAAAATCAGCAGATATTTTATAAAACTAACATTTTAATAAAAACTTATTTATTTACTTATTGTAATTTTTTTGCTATAAACTTATAATGTTCTATTAAAATAAGGATGTTCTTCAGATCTAAATAGAAAAAGTATATGTTTTCTTGGATTTATGTATTGTATTTAATTTTAAATATAATATAGATTTTAAAATATATTTTGATATAATCGAAGTCAGAAATAAGTCTTAATTTTTATAATCAATTGGATTAAATCTTTAAAGGTTTCAGTTTATTTTTGACAAATAATATTATAAATCTATCAGTTAGAAATTTTTAATATGATTATACTGTTACATGGCTGTACACAATTAAATAATGTCCTGAAAACACGTACTTGATAAAAGTATTGTTACTGAATTTACAGTATTTCATAGAATATGATTTGAAAAATAAAATCTGTTTATTATTTAATGTTTACAAGTACAGTGGAACCTCGCTTAAGAAATAACGAGTGACTATGAAAATAAGTGTATTTTTAATATATTTCACTATACGAGTAAAAATCCGGAAATTTTGGAACGGATTAAACTCGTTAAGCGAGATTGCACTGTATTATTAATCATATTAGAATCTGGATGAAAATTATACAAGTATCCAAGTAGGCAACCAAAGTTGCTGATATAAGAATTAAAAGCATACTAGTTTTACATAAAACTATTATATAATAATTTCATTCATAAACAATCCAATGAATTATTAATGAACTATATAGATCAATCATGTTTACATACCCATGGATAAGACATAATTGCTGCCCTCTGTTAACAATGCCGCGTACTATCGGTTCCGCTTGCTGCATTACCAACCTCCATTTTTCCACGTGCTCGGGCAACGTTTGACAGAACGACGAAAGATTTTTCAGCACAATTTCTTCGGCCTCCATCACTTGTGTTATGATAAAAAAAAGTATATATGTAATTAAAACACTATTGTTCTATCCACGAACAATTATCATACTTCGTTGAATATTGAAATACGATATTCACGTAATGCAACCTTCACTCGAATCATTCAATGTAAACACTATACATAACGAACAAGACTGATACAAATCTGCACTTTACAGACACCACGCATTAGTTACACCTCATTCTTGGTGCAATATCATGAAATATATTAACATAAAGTTTTAAATTATTTAATTTATTGTAATATATGAATTGATATGAAAAATACAATAGTAATCTAGTAAAATTACTAAATCTTGATAGACCTTCACATCACATCTTTACATCACATCACATTAGTAAATATATATTTTTGAAAGAAAACATAGAAACATATATATTTTTCGGTAAAGAATTATTTTTTTAAATTAAGAAACTTAAATGTAAACAATTGACTATAATAACTAAAAGCAGTTTTCTTAAATTATTAGGAAATTATATAAGTTGAGTCTGTTAATCAATTCTTCTATTTCTTAAATGAATATCATTCTCCTTTTCGTCTCAAATATAAATTTTGTTGTATTTTGTTATATTATTACTAACATACGATTCTAAAAATTATTGCAAAATTGTGTGCACTAAATTAAAAAGTGTGCATTGCGTGAACTCGTAAAAGCATTGTATTAAATTTGCGTTTTAAAAATAAAACATAAAACACTGCTACGCAATCGATTTTCAAATGAAACATGTAATAAGGTTAAACAAAATATCATGAAGGTTACAATGAGAAAGAAACAAACAATTATTTCAATACATTAATCTATTAATGCGGTTTTGATCAGTCCGGTTTAAAACAAATTAATGTAAACAAAGTCCTTTTTGTGTGGTTTATTTCTATTTTATTTAGTTCCTCGAATTGTGCGATTTCACATCATATTGGCGAAACCGAGTATCCGTACTATGCGAGGTATTGCTGCAATTAAATGCGTCGTAATGTTAAATAGCGTTGATTAAAAGTAGAAACACATTTCTTGTTTATTAACTAAAATAACTAATTCAATATTCTACTTTCCAATTAAATAATTACTGCACTTACTTCAACGTTAATCCAGTTTAAAACGCGCGCATATAGAATTATTATGCACGTGATGATGGGACGTTATTAAACGCGTTTGAAAACAGGGTCACAACTGAAACTAGTTGAAATAGTTCTGTTTGCATTTAACTTCAATATTTAGGTTGTCTTCGTCAAAAGTTGTTATTCACTTCCTGTCACACTTGATTGATATATTCAAAAGGCATTTAATCTTAATTGTAATTAAAATTTTCGATTTACTTACTTATAGTGAAATATATTAAGTTTATACCTTCATTATAATTAATGTATTTATCTGTGAGTAGAGTAGCTTTCTTTCCGTTTTCGTTTTATAAAAACAAAATTAATTTTGTTAATAATTGTTCGTTCATTCTTTTTGACCCAATTTTAATCAAAATTATTTGTTTATGGTCGATATTTCCTTTATAATCTTACAAATAGAATAGTACTCTTCTAGAACTTTGTGAAGAATCACGTTAACGATCTCATGGTCAATTAGGAAAGAAACTGTTATTTTCTTCATGTATTTATTTAGATTTAAACAAAGTAAATACTTTTACTTGTATTAATAAAAATTGTCCCACACTTCAATACTGAAATAGAACAACCAATGATGAATTAGACAAATTTACACTATTGTATATAAAACTGTTTTTTTTGACAATCAATTCAATTTATTAGTTCTTTATATTTCAATTTCATCAACAAAATTTATTATAGAGTATATAGAAGTCTATAACAGAAACGTATAGCTTGAGAAACAGCTTTAGGTTGCAACCCAATTGGATCACGTTAAATTTCTAATGGTCCGCGAAATCACAGCGAAAAAATACGCGATGAAATACGCTTAGGAATTGGGTAGTTGTACAAGTACAAACAAATATGTGGGACGCGCGTCAAAAATGTTGAGAAACGCTGTTATAGAATGCCAACGTTGAGTAACACTCGTCTGTAGCTTCATGGCAACTTCATTGTCAACCTTCAGATTAATATCTGAAACAAGAGAAATCTCCAGGATTATTTCTATGTAATCAATTTAAAGAAGTAGTCTTTATTTATTGACTTACAATCTTAAGTAATTTAGTCTTCACTAAAAGTTGAATACTTATATAGACAACCCATTAATAAATATCATAAAAAAAACATTTAAATTAGTAAAATATTGTCGAAATTGATTAGTGAACTTTATTTTGATACAACAACAATAAACAAAGAATTGTTTATATTATTGCAAACAAAGAATTATGGCATTATAGTTATCATTTTAACTATTTATTATACAAAAGAATCGTAAGCAACGAATTTGTGTAGTTAATTATTTAACGAAGAAGTGTTCGAAGTGCGCAGCATGCGGGTTGCCGACCCCTGACCTAGCTTAATCATCGAGGGTTGCCTGAAACAAGGATTCACTCGTTCATTGTTAAGGTTTCCTTATACAATTTCAGCTTCAAAATTGGAACCGACGCAATCATTTACATTTATCTATATTTATCTAGTTATCTAATAATCAAATGCTTCAAGTATTTGCGTGTGGTAATGCAAACATTATTAGTTTTTTTTACCCTATTTTCCTTGATTTCTCAAAATCAATATTTTTGTAACAACATATTTACAAAAACAAACTTTTTTCTATTTTCGTAATATATTTATTAATTGCGATTCTATAATCATAATTAAAAATGTATACCAATAAAACAATGTTTATATTTAAAGTGACTTTTATATTACATCAATGTAATTACTTTATTTAATTATAACAAATTAAATATATAAAATATGTACATATTCTTCGTGTAAGTTTTATGTTTCTTGATTGCTACATTTTGTAATAATCCTGCAAGGTAAGTAGCAAATTTAAACATTATATTATGGTAGAGTATTTACCCAAAATTTTGATCTTGAAGACTTAAGTTCAAAGTCTTAATAAAGACGAGATAGTTAATATTTTTCTGAATATTGATTACAGTTTCCAAGTAAAACTTTATGCCATTAAGAATCTTTGACTTTTTTTTATGGAAGTTAGGTTACTTTACAAATGAATATATTAAAATAAAAGTATTATTAAGCTGAAGGTTTATTACTCAATACAAAATAAATTAGATGATGATTTAAAAATATTAATTGGAAATCGTGAGCGTAAGTTAAGGGAAAAACTCTGGATGGGAATTTCGAATGAGTCATATCAGTAAGGTGCTGCCATATGGGCATGCCCGTCTCTCCTATCGATTCTCCTGGATCCTATGATGCCGACAACAATGCGCCCCCCGGCGCCGCCGCCCTCACCGTAGCCGCCTCCTCCTTCTCCTCCTCCTCATGCGACGCGCTGCCTTTTTTTAACTCCCTTTTAGCGTGAATTTCTCACTCTCCTCCACCGCCAAAAATAAAAGTTCCTCGTCCGTTTCCGCGAGACCTACTTTTGCGATTGCGCCGCCTCGCGCAACATAAACAGATTACATTTCCAATTGAAAGCTTCGCGAGCACGCAACTTCGCGGAAGCCACAAAGTTACCACCAAGAAGATGATGTGCTTCTCCTTCGACTCGTGCTGAATCATTTTTTTGGATAACCGGTGTTCATCTCTCAACGATGGAAGCTAAACTGGCCGCAGGCATAGCTGCCACCGAGGACAGTCTTCTCCTCAACCCGTTCGTCCACCATTTGGAGCTGGAGACCACCTCGGAGAAGATCAAAGTAAGTCAACATCACAGACTCTTCACAAACTAGAAAGCAACGCGCGTGTTTATCCAAATAATACGCATTGCAAATAAACTTATCTACTCTATTCTTATTCTTCTACTAACTTCTTTAACATCTTCTTCAAATACTTCTTTTTAATTCTATTTCCATTCGAGAAATGTATGCTAAAAAAGCGTATAAAAAAATATAGACACATTTCTCCTCTCAACACTTTCTCCGCATTTTAACCTTCCGAGGCGCCAATCTAAGAAAAGAAACTTCAAAACGCTAGAGCATCTAGCAAAAAAAAATATTAATAAACGACCGCATCGTTAATAAACCATGCGTGTTTCCTATGCAAATTGCCCGTACCTAAAATAATCTACAATGCAATTGGAGAGAAAGTTTTTTAATATTTCTCTTTTTTTTTTCATTTTGTGACCGTATGCATGTGCGTTTGTGGATGGAATGCTTTCACTTCGGTTCACTGACCACAAAAAAAGAGTAATATAATTCAAAGAATTATTATATATCATCATTAGAAAATGTAAAGCAGGCAATTAATGTTGAAACGCGAGCTCTCGTTTGTTCGTCGTTTTGTTTCTTCTATTTATTTTGGGTTTGAAGCATAAAATTTGTATCGGCTTATAAAAGAAAATTGGGTCGTCGGAGAGGAAATTGTGTTTTGCTTTATAACTTCTTCGTATTATTATACTTTTTTATTGCTGTTGTCTTGGTTCAAACCATCCGTTGCATGGGGAGATCCGTTAGAACGTCGATCTTCGTCAGGCANNAAATGAACATTAACTGTTTGTAACTCGTCATTTAATTTACTAAAAGAAATAGCAAATACATGAGAATTATGTGAAGACAAAATCAACGCAAAATTGTTGCCATAAAACCAATTGATGCAAGTAAAATAAATCAGATATCAAACTTTAACTTTAAAGTGAAAACACGTGATTTTGAGTTATTTTTTTGTATTTTTGAGTTTTTTTCTATATATTTTATTAAATTATTCTTAAATATCACCGCAATTGAATAACAATAATATTTTTCACAGCAGTTTTACATAAATGAGTAAAAAAAATAAATACATGTTTAAGAATACTCGATCACAATAAATAATTATCTGTTACAAAGGACTCGAAATTAATGAATCAAAAGAAATTTCTTTTTATGTTGTAATAGTTTTATTCACAAACTGTTCATCAATGTGAACATTGAGTAAATCGGTCGCTTAAATGGATAAGCGATGGATTTGTGGATTGTTACCATAACTATGATTTTGAACATTAATATTTACTTAAATAAAATAAATATATATATATATATATATTTTTCATAGAATTGCTTTATCTAAGTAACGAATTGTCACAATTTTTATCACGTATTTTTTGATTGATTCAGCAAAACGATGATTAAAATTGATTTTAACTGAACGTGATTATATAAAGTAAAATAAATAATATATAAATTCATTTCTCATAATAAACACGTGCTTTTATCAATATAATATAAACATTTGTCAGCATAATTGTGAGATAGTGGTGACTCATTATTTATTTAATATTATGTATAAATAGTTACATATTCACAAATGAAAATCGTGCTTTAACTGCTTTAGAAAACTCATGCTAATTGGATTTGAATCGTAAAGTATTAATAGTTCATTCTCAAATAGAAATTAATAAAATAAAATCAATCAATGTATTTAATTTATGTATGTAATAAATTATAGTTTTTATTACTATCAATAAACAATCTGAATTAATAAAGATGTGCGTGTAATTGTTATTTATCCCGCGCTATTTGAAACTGGACCAATCGAATGAACTAAATACTGTAGAACCTCGCTTAACGAGTTTAATCCGTTCCAAAATTTCCGGATTTTTACTCGCAACGTGAAATATATTCAAAAATACACATCTTCTCATCCTCGCTCGTTATGCGAAAAGTCGCTCATTTTGCTCGTTAAGCGAAATGCTCGTTATGCCAGGTTCCACTGTACATACAAAAATCAACCGCACAAAAATAGACTTGGCTAAAGAGAAAAAACGATTATGTAAACAAAATATGTTATTTTTATTTTGTGAATTAAAATTTCGTTTATTTTGAAATTTTCAAACCGTACTATAGTAAATCCACACTTATCAAAGCCGTACTATGTGAGGTATTGCTGAATTGCATGTAGTTTTTATATTGAAGGAATATACAAGTTTAAATTGTAGTTTTCTTCTAATCTTTCTACTAAAATCGCAACCTTAATTAGTTTCTGGGAAATCTTTATAAACAACAAATTTATAATTTTTAAAACTTTCTTTTAACAATTGTAGGTAGTTAATAACAGTTTTGACCTTTTGAATAAAGAGAGATGTGCTATGAGAAGAATATAGGAATTAAGATTAAGACGTAATTGTACGAAATAATTAAATTCCAAATGAATCCATAAATAATAGAAATTTACTGGATATTACGAATTTTATACATTTAATATATAGAAAAGTTTATAAATGATTGTAAAGTTACGTGTTCATATGTTGCATATAAAGGCGTGCAATAAAAACGTGTTATACGTTTAATTTACATACAAAAGGCGTTTTCTTTATTGCCCTATGACGATTGAATGTATTGAAATTACGAATGCAGTCGACTTATAGATAAATTAACAATTGGTTATTAACAAAGAAATCTTTATGTAAATAATTAAATCTATGTTTTATTATTAATTAAATTAATCACATTATATGATAAATTACTATTCTCATCAAAATTTGGTTCTAAAAAAAAGAGTTTTTCATTTGATATTACTCCAGTGTTTCTCAACCTATGGGTTGCGAAATGACAGTTGTCACCTTGTGATAAACAGAGGAACTCGTGAAATTACAATAACCAAATATGTTGGGTTGTGTGACAAAAAGGTTGATAAACGCTGATTATAATATAAGAATATTGTATCTTATTTAGTTAATAACTCATGTGATTTAATAACTTGTGTATTGCTAAAACATTTTGACATGAATTCAATTTGTAAAAAAAATAGTTGTTTGTTTTCCATATCTAAGTGACATAATGTGACACATATTATCGATGGTGGAGCATATGGAACATCCGCATAATGCCCGTAATTTGATTAGCACGTAGTCCATCTAACTTCCTCACCTCAATGCACATTGTTCTAGTTTATTGGAGAGGGTTGCTGTTATGTTGCAAACACTTGACCCATTTTCCTTTCGATCTGTTTCCATCGCAGATAATAAATTTGGCACAGGGATGAGCTTCATACCTTTATTGCACTCCACCTCGATAAACCAGATATATCGAACGACACCGATTTCTTGAGGCCCAGGAACCGGAACGAATCAAAATTTAACGACGCAACTATACAAAAGCAATCTGCAGGAAAAGGAAAGAAAAACCGGTTCGACACTTGTTTCCTTATAGACACGTCGCATCCAATTCCGCAAGGTTTTGTCCAGTCCGGAATACTTTCCTTTTTAAATCACACGTTATGTCAGTCGCATATATTTAGGAATTCAAGTGTTTTTTTTTATGTTACTCCTTCTCGCTGGGAAATGCTTAGAAACTGAATACATGCAGAATTATTTATAAATATAAAAAGCATCGAGGATGTGAAATGCGGAAACGGTGTACCAATTCATCTTTGGGTGAAATTATAGCTTTATAATTAATGGAGATTTTTATTTAATGAACTTCATTTGTACTGAAAATTACAACAATAAAAAAAACTTCGCAATGACATAAGTATCTAGGAAATAAATCTTATAAGAAGTTTATGAAACCTCCATAATTTAGAGAAAATAAACCAATTATAGAATACAAACAGTATAACATTCGAATCGCAATAAATGATATGCAATATTCGTAATTATAGTTAATCAAGCTTACAAATTGACTGTAATTGAAGTTACTATTAAATATCCATTGGTAATTTTGGATTTATCAATGAAATATTACAAATAAATATTTATTATCTCCATTAGAAAATACTATGATATTATATATCTCACGCTATAGCTAATTATCTGTAAATTATTCTTCTTTCGCAAATCATTTAATCATTTTTTTTAGATTATGAAATTCAATAAATAACAAACAAAAAATACCATTATTTTCATAAAACCATTAACTTTTCTGTATTGCAATTGCTTTCCAATTATGATCTTCAATTAACCCAATGTGGCTTTTATTGCTTTCCAATAAAGAAACAATGAATTAGATAATAACCGTTATATTCATTTCTTTCTCTGATCTTTCTTTCCTACAACTATTTACAACGTAACTAAATTAATAGAAGCGTTAAAATAACACAATTATGTGTATGATAATGGTTGTTTGAATTAGTGAAACGCAATGTTCTTTCATGTTCAATTTTTATTTTCATTAGATAAGTCTTGAATGTAATTGTGCTTATAATAAAGGTAATTTATGTCCAATGTACAACAACAAAACCGTTCTTAGATTCGATAAATAACAGTGAATCAAATCAAACGAATTGTAATGCAGTTTCTCTTGGCGAAGCGAAAACGCACGGACGGTTTCTGATTACGTCTTGGAAACTGGATTTAATTGAGCTGCGGACTTCCCGGAAACACGAGGAGATGGCAAACCACCGCAAACTTTGTGCGTCTTTACGGAGGCACACGGCTGTGAGAGAAAAGAACGTTACGTTGCGAATTAATGATTAGAAAGCTCGCACAAATCCACGCGCATCGCAATCATCATTGATTAATGCATTTTCTGATGATTGATTGTTTATCAAGTTAAGCTATTTAAAATAATGCTTGGAAAATGTCACGAAAAAACAACGAAATTAAAACGATATCGTTGATTGCGATGAAAGTAATTGTAGTAAGGTTTGAATGTTTATCTTTAAGCGAGATGTGCTTACACACAACATTTGCTCAAGGACATTTGAATCCTTTAAATGCTTTTATTTATACGTTTTGTAAAGTAATTATGAAGAATTTGCTGAGATTAATTTCTTAAACTTTAATAGCAAGATGTCGCAAATTGCTAATAAAAGCCACGTAATTTGAATATAATATAAAATCTATAACCTAGATATATAGAAAACAATTATGAAAGATACTAAAGAATTTGCAAATTGAAACAGCTGATGTTAATAGAAACGTTATTATTATCTATACTTATAACATTTGATTAACACCTTTCTATTAAGTAATTATACCTTGTTTTCTAACACCACAAAATATATTAAATAGTATCAGTCCAATTTAGCCAGCTTCTTATATAAGATAAACAAAACTTCAAAGTATTATTAAGAATGTTAACTATTAGTAACTTAACGTTATGTTATGCTTAAAAATACTATAAAAATTAGTTTAAAATTATATTTTTAATCTATATTTATTGATTAAAAAGCAAAATACAATTAGTTTTGTGAGTATTTGGAAAAAACATGATTTTTAATTATTAAATTTATAATCAAGTTATTTATGAGAGTCGTTGCTTAGTAATAAATTTTGTTTTATTATAATTAAGTTATTTTATAATATGGTGTTGTTTACGTTTACAGAATGTTAACAGTTGTTGAAATTGTTCCAGACTGCATTCCTGACGATCGTATTGCTCCCAATTAGAGTGTGTCTAATATGCATCTTATTGATTGTTGGATGGATGTTGGCGTGTCTAGGACTTTGGGGTCTCACAGAGCAGGATCTTCAAAAACGACCGGTGACAGGATGGAGGAGGTACGTTCAATTGCTTTCCCTCTGTTGTTCCTTATTTTCTTTCATTTTATCTGTTTTCTGGATACAATTAATATCGATGCATGCATGTGAAATCAATAATTGCAATAATACAGCATGTTTTCTACGCATCCAATTCGAAGCACCGAAACAAAAGAAAACGATCACTTCTAATTAATTATATTGGGTATACATATATAGCAAAGTAAAGGTGGTGGCTTCGTATCCGGTGCTGTGGATGTTCTATGTGGGTGGTTTCCGGGTGAAGGTAATAGGTCGGAGGGCACCTAGATGCGAGGCTTCGGTCATTTCCTTGGCCCCGCACTCCTCCTTCACGGATAGCATAGCTATGGTCTACCTAAATTCCCCTTCGATTGTGGCCAAGGGCGAAACGGCCTCCATCCCATTCTTCGGCAGTATGTATACTAACACTGACTAATTCTTTGCGGACTCTGTGAAGGTGATCAAATCTTGTACTTCCTTACACCTCTCTCTCTTTTATACATATATATATATATTTATCTATTTCACTATCTCTTTAACTATCAATATATATCTTTAAGAGTCTTACATTTAACAATGAACTGTTGTTGTTTTTTTTTTTGGATTTTTACTAGGACGTTAACAAAATGGTTGTGCATTCTGGGGAAGACCACTTACAGGGCTGGTGGGATGCACGTAGTTTTCAAAGGAAAACAGGCGTCCCGCGAGGAAGCCCCGATTTTGGTCATAGCTCCGCACTCTACCTTCTTAGACGGCGGCATAGTCTACTATACGGGATTCCCTTCGATTATCGTGAGGCGAGAAAGCGGCGACAATCCATACATAGGAAGTACGCTTTGATCACTTTCACTCGCACATCCGTATATACCTCGTCTATTCAAGATCCGCATGACTGTATACATTTTTTTCTCTTTCTTTCTATATCTTCTAAATATCCTCAGAGTTGATCAACTTTACGCAACCAGTTTACGTATGGCGCGACGATCCCGATTCCCGTCAGAATACCATCAAGGAGATCATAAGTCGCGCCACTTCCAAAGAGGACTGGCCGCAGATCTTGATCTTCCCGGAAGGAACGTGCACCAATCGATCCTGCCTGATTACCTTCAAACCGGGAGCTTTTTATCCTGGAGTACCAATTCAGCCGGTCTGCATAAGATATCCCAACAAATTGGATACAGTTACCTGGACCTGGGAAGGACCTAGCGCGTAAACTTATGAATGCAACTTGCTATTTCCTTCACATAAGCATATCATTTTCATTTACAGCTTAAAACTTTTATGGCTTACTCTGACACAAGTGTACAGTTACTGCGAAATCGAATTCCTCCCAGTCTATACGCCCAGCGAAGAGGAAAAACGAGACCCAAAACTTTTCGCCAGCAACGTTCGAGCAGTTATGGCAAAGTAATACTATTTTACTAAGTTATTTACTAAAGTTACGTTCAAATAAAATCTTGATTCACTTTTATTAAGTATCTATAACATGGAACTTTTGTGAAATAAAAGCTAATATTTAATATTATAGGGCTTTAGGAGTACCTGTTATGGACTACACCTATGACGATTGCAAATTGATGACAAGGGCGAAAGAAATGAATCTCCCTAACGCAAATGTGATCGTTGAAGTGCAGAAACTGCGAACGCGCTTAGGGCTTGATCAGACGAAAATCGAGGAATGTTTTATAGAGAATCTGAGTTGTCAAGATTGCAGCCAAATTTCGTACGTGGAATTTTCTTCTTATCTCAATGTTGCGGCGAATGATGGTAACGCGCAACGCATCTTCAATCTATACGAGAAGGTAAATATGTTCTTTGGAAGTCTTCCAACATGATTTACCACATTATATTTTTGTTTCCAGAACAAAAGCGGCTCGATTGATTTCCGGGAATACGTTCTAGGTGTCGTCGGAGTGACGGAGAATAGGAAAACTCTAGAGATTCTCCGGCTAGCTTTCAAGGTATTATCAATATCTTAAAATTATCTGTGCTGAAACGTAGCGTTAAAATATTGAAATCCATTAAAGGTATCAATGCTATTTTTATTTCATGAGGTGATATTTCGCACGCGTGTTCTATTTCTGGAGCGCCTGTGGATATTTTTAGGAAGGCACGATTTGGATGATTTCATTTTCAGTCTCATAAATTAGGCGGAAACAATATTTATAAAATGTTTGTGTTACGTTTCAGATTTACGATAGCAGCGGTAAAGGAAGGCTATCTGAAAATGATTTTGTTCCAGTATTAGTACACACTTTGTCGATGAGCATTTACGAATCAAGGGAAATTTTTCAACGCATCGACTCTACCTGCCAAGGTTACGTCACCTTTGGTAACTATCCTTTATTACTGATATAATAACTATGATTAATGAAAATCAATCAATTGTAAACTAAATGAGTTATTTAACGTACGTTCGATATTACATACATTCGTATTTACAACCCGTTAAGCAAAGTAATGTACAGATATATGTACGAGAGTACAATGATCTTGGTAGATCTGCATAAATCATTTAAGTTGAATGAACAGATTTCAAATTTACAATAATATTTATGTTTTACAGACGGTTTCCTGCGTTATGCAGAGAAGAAGGCTGAATTCGCAGGACTGTTTAGTCTAAGCAAAGAGGAACTTAGGGAACGAAATAATAGTATTGTTGATAATAACAAAGTAAAATCGCATTGATTAATGAGAAGCATCGCATTATGCGACTCGTGTGTAAATAAAATTATATTTTGAGACCTTCGGCCTCGTAGAAGAGGACACTATGTACGTACCCTATACTACCCCGAAATTCCATTAAACAAAGTGAAAAATGTATTATTTATATTTATTGCCTACATTTACTGTTATTAACATTTTACTTTCCATTGTTATTTACTTTTACATGTAACGATAATATTTATTTTTCGAATTAGATCTGTAATTAATAACGAAAGAAATAAAATAAGAGAAACATATAGTAATAAGTATTTATTTTTAATACAAGAATTGAGAATAAACGATCAATTACAGGTGTGATACATGTGAGGTTTAAACACCAAGATTAAAGTAAAATAAAACCCTGGCAGTTCTATCTCGCTACTACTAACAGTAGAGAGCTTGGAATGAATTGGCCCCGAATCAGAGAACAAACAAACAAAAAAGAAGAAATGTAAATATGTTGTGCAGAATTTTAAGACCTAAAACTCCTAATCAGTCACTGACAAATAAAATAATAACGACTAGATTACAACTGTTCAATATTGCAACTAAAATATTAAGTTTGATAAATCGGTAGCGGATGCGCCTCAGAATTGATTACGAATTTATCTAGATCTAATAACTTTGTATCATCGCTAAATAACAAGTACAAATACTTTAGAGTTTCACTAAGAAAGAAGGATTCCATCATGTCCTTCGGACGAACGTTCGCCGCATTCTTAACGTTGCCAATTGACGTGTATCCGTTCGCAACCCTAGTATACTTTTCGAATGCTTGGAAAATCTGCCAGCCCCAATCCTGATAAGTGCTATTGCCTGTGAATTGGTACATGTACCACAGACTTTCGATGAACTCTGGTCGAAGAAGATTATGCGCATCGTTGCTCTTAACGTACATATCATTAGAGTTCTCGCCTTGGATATTGAAATACGTTATTTCGGGAGCCAAGAATGTAGGCTGCTGGGCGTAGGTTTGGTAGCACGTAGTGAGTAGCTCTTCGGCCAATTTCAAATGATCATTGGGAAGACCCACGTGCGTTCCGAGAGCCAAAGTACCGGGTAAGTAACAAGTCAAATGATCCATCTTCGGCTTGAAATCTTTCCCTCCGACCAACAGTTCACCTATAAATAGAAATCCGTTCGGCGCAGTCCTTTTGGCCAAATGTTTTTCAACACCTGATATAGCTTCCATATAATCATCTCTTAGGTAATCCATCGTTTTCCCTGTTTGCACCCATTGCTTCAAAAGATATTCATAATAACTATCTCCGCGCGCGCCGAGCGTAATTGTAGAATACGATCTAAACTGGCCTGTATTTGCGTTAATAAATATAGGAACTAAACCATCTGTTTTCTCCAATCCGTGTACGTGCCTCGAAACATTAGCAACAACTTTCTACAATAAAACATTAAAATATCTACAACAAAAACTTCCATTGATTGTTTCACCTCATATTTGGGGTTTCCTGATGCTCTACTTAAGTCTCTGAACTCCAATTGTATCGTGGTCACTTCAGAAGTACTACTATCCGGGGACCATTTCGGTGCGTGCGCTTTTCGAGTGAACAAATTGATGTCGGAAAAAGGCACACTGGACTCCGATTCGAAACAAGGTAAGAGTCTATCGCCCAAGTCTATAGCTTTATTAAGAAACATTCTATCGCCAGATAAATGATAAATGCTTAACAATCCTCCCAAAACGCGGATTGTTACCTCAAACAAATTAACATCCCTGTTAATATCAAAATGTAAATGTTTGTCAACCCAATCACGTGCCTCTTGAAATTCTAAAAGAAAATTAGTTTAGTATCAATATCTTTATAAATGCTCTTAATTTCTAAATACCATTTTTAAGTCCCATTATATAAATAGTATCTAGTGAATCTACAATGCTTAGACCTAAGCCAAACCAATCATGATAACCTTCAGATATGGGTTTCAGATGGTCATGACCCCATGCATAAGTTTTATATCCTTTCCAAGCATGCTTAAAAGCATCTATAACTGCTTCTTGTCTCTTTGTAACTTTACCTATAAAATATATTATTATAATTAAATATATGTATTTTATGATTAATCATTTTAAATTTACTAGAAAATATATGTGGACTAAGGTTATTGACATTGATGTCAACATTACGAGTATCTTCAGGTTCTTCTAACACATGGTTTTCCTGTGGACCTATATTTGGAGGCAACTCATTATCCACATCCCTTGGATCATTCCTCATATTCACAAGGACATCCTTTTTAGGAATTTCCACATCCTCAGGTTGATTAACCACTGAAGTTTTAGCATCATTATCTGTCACTACATAAAATAGGCCACATATGATAAATGCACCAAATATGTAAATGGTACTTCTTTGACACCGGGACAATTGCCTCCAAAGCTACAACAATGAAATGGATCAATGAATGAAGATACATCAACATACCTGCACTCACTCTTCGCAAACTTTTTGATTTCTTGGTTGGATCCTGATTATAGGAAGAATCTACATTCAATGTTATGTGGTCACCTCCTCTAAGTACCATTGTAAAAACACAATCAAGACGCTTTCATCTCTTTTTCTTAAAACATTTCATCCCAACTTGCTTAGAACAACACGTCCAAACACGTCGAATGCGACAAACCGTTTGACAGCTGTCAAAATGCATGTTGTTAACCATTGCAATATTAAAGTGCACTGATAGAATATTTTTCTATATCTGTTATTTACGTTTGATGAGATAAAGATAGAATTTGTATTCTATAAATAAAATGCAACGCAATTTATTCATTTTGAACGTAGAATAAACAATGAACTGACAGATGTCAAAAAAATATAAACATCTGTCACGTTGAGTGTGCTACAAATCTACAATTAGAATGGCATGAATGTAAAAAGTAAGATGTTTTTAAACATTTGCAATAAATAAAAATGCTCAATTATATAACTAAAACGGTAAATACTCGCAATTAATTTGGAATCATGGATATTGAAGTGCATCCATTGACAAATAACCCCACAGAAGCTTGGGCTGAGATATTTCGGTCCCAGAAGGTCTTCAAGCTGAATGTAAAAATACCAACGAAACCTGCAGAGCCAAACAAGCTGAGATTTGTATGTATGAGTGATACCCATTCACTTATACACAACATAAAGTATGACATACCAGAGGGAGATGTTTTCATTCATGCTGGAGACTTTACAAAATGTGGACAGAAGGAAGAAGTTATTGAGTTCAACAATTGGTTAGGTACATTGCCACATAAATACAAAATAGTCATAGCTGGAAACCATGAGCTCAGTTTCGACTCCAATTTTATCCATTGTTTTAAACAAAGCTCCAATTCAAGGCACACTGGATGCTTTGAAAATGAAGAAATCCCTAACTATGGAAAGAAGAACTCCAACATTGGTGATGCAGTTAAGACTGACAATATTAGGCAGTATTTAACAAATTGTATTTATCTTGAGGATGAATCCTATGACATTTGTGGTATTAAATTATATGGATCCCCATGGTAAAAATACCATTTTACATGAAATTTTATAGTACGTTTAAAATTATTTATTTTAGGCAACCTGCTTATGGCAATTGGGCTTTCAACTTGAGCCGAGGTGATGAATGCCTAAATAAATGGAATAATATTCCTACAGCAATTGATATTCTAATCACTCATACACCACCCTTAGGACATGGGGATTTTACTTGTTCTGGGGTGAGAGCTGGCTGTGTGGAACTGTTTACAACAGTTCAAAATAGAGTTAAACCCAAATACCATGTTTTTGGGCATATCCATGAAGGTAATTTCTATTTAAAAAACAAAATGCAATTTTTTTTAAATTTGTATTGTATTTCAGGTTATGGAGTAACCTCAGATGGTAAAATAATATTCATCAATGCTTCAACTTGTGACATAAACTACATACCAAATAATCCACCAGTAGTTTTCGATGTAGCTTTGCCTGCAGGTAGAAGTAAATAACTTCATTGTCTATTTATAAAAATGCGCTTTAATTTATTTTGTATAAGAAAAAAAAAGAATGATCATTTGTTTTGTAATTAATTTTTACTTGTAATAAACACAATAAGGTGCTCCACTACACTGCAAATCAGTCTCACTTGCATCATGAAATGAAAACATCTCAGCGTATCCATAAAAAAAAAGAAACAATGAGAAGAAAAACAGAGGGATAAACAATTGATTTGTAGTCATTTACTTCATAAAAAATTGTCAGAAATAAAATAGAAATCATAAGTTAACCTATTTGCTATGAATGTTGTGGTTGATGGTAATTTTTGTGGGTCCGCCTTCCCCAGAACGCCTCTAAATCGAATGGACGAAAATCTTTCAGTTTGATATTTTCCTGTTCGTTGTAATACTTGGTTGTGTTCTTATCCAGATCCTGACAAACTTTGGTCCATGAATCACAAATATATTTAATAAGTTCATCATGCTGTACAGCCGGAGGTTTCTCCATGGAGGGTACTCTGTGGATGTTGGGCGGTCGGCGGTTGTTCCCGTTCATTTGGGACATGTTGCTTCTTGGACCACTAAATCAAAACAACACAAACATATAAACAAACCACTGCTGATTCAGAGATCGCTTTGTTTCTTCTGCTCCGCTACTTTTCCCCATCGACGAATTAAGTAAATATTATGCTTACCTCATTTCACTATAGGTTTATGCTGTACGATTTGCAATGTATAATGTTCGAAGTGCAACTATCTTCTATACTATATAGAATCCAAATACAAATAACTACTCATTGGGCACTAAAAAGAATATAAACACGGAGCACCTTTGTGTTTGTGTCGGACGCCATCAATGCCATCAATTGTCAAAGTAGTCGAACCCAATTTTGCTGTCAAAATTTTTGCAAACTTTCAAAACTTGTTTTTTCTTTTCTTTATATTTACAATCAATATACTTCATAATAAATGATCTTTATTTAATCTATAAACTGCAATCAATTAAATTTAATATCCAAAAAATTGCATTAAAAGGCACAGCGCCTTCTGTGTCCAATAATTAGTACCAAACAACCGGTTTACTTGTATTTTCATAATTCTCTTATTAATTAAAGAATTAATTGTATATTCTCTTTGATGAAACTTTATAGCGCAATAAAAACAAGTTTCTGTATTAAAACATTCCTGATTGGTAACTAAATTATCATACGCATATTTTCTGCACATCATTTCTAGAACGTTTATTATTTTGCACATTGAAAATATATTTTATTATTTTAAGATCTTTTTGCTCTGAATGAGTAATTTATTGAATTGGTTGACATTAATATCTTGACCTTAAGATACTGTTTTTTTTAAATTTCAACCAATATCTTGTCTCTTCCATGAAATATAATTTCTTACAATTAGTGATCAAATCTTAAAAAAAGATGATTATGCATTTATATAAGAGTGATAAATTTATCTAAAATGATTCTACATGTAAATTATACAAATTCATATTATATGTTTTTCCTGGATAAATAAATAAAATTGCATCTTTAATTTTCAACATCAAAACGTTTAATATATCGAATCCATTTCCTCGTCCATATTTTGTAATTACATAACATGCTCGTATAATGAATTTATTATTATATATACACATATAAAAAATACACAAATTGGCATTATTGGTCATCAAACATCAATTAATATTAGGTCATTTACATGTAAGTTCAATTAATTTAATACTACTTGTGGTAATTATTTCGATATAGTATAGAACATCACACATATGTTTTTTTTTATGTAATTCACCTTTTTGGTGCTCAATATAATATATTTATATAAATGTTGGGCTTCTCAATTATAGACACTTTACTGTATCCTAATCACAAACTTTTCTGTATATAAGTAGTAGTTGTGTCGGTATTTGTTAAGCGCTTTACCTCTCAACAGTGATTTGTGTGAATGCGTGTGGAGTTAAGACTGTAGAACAAGTTATTTTCTGTCTGTCTAGAGTTTGTTTTTTTTATACATGTAGAAATGTATCATGCTGGTTATATTGAATAGTTTTGAAATATGCGTAATATTATAGATTATTTGCAGCCCTCTTTTATATCAATAGTTAATTGCAGAAACTTTCAGAAAATGCCTTCCAGTAGACTTGAAAACAAAAATATATATTTTAATACAATTATTTGAACATCAAGTGTGTAAGATTTATCTTTTTCTTACATAATAAGAATTTGATATGTGGAGAGTATTTTATAGGAAATAACTCTAGTTTTGAATTATAATATTGCATATTCTACTAGATAAACAGAACATAAAAATTGCATTTTTAGAATAAATCGAATGAGTTTTGTTATAATAATTTTGGTGATTTTTTTTTGTTTGCTTATTTTAAGCCATTGAATTTTAGGTACTAATGTTAATAAATATTATATTATAATATAGTTTCGCAATATTTTTATAAATATAATTGGTAGATAGCAAATAATAGGTAGTATCAAATATATATATTCTTGCAAAATTTAAATGTTATGTTCGAAAAATGTGTAAGTTTTAGGCGCGCGTTAAAGTGGAGTTTGCAAGCTTATATAGAAGTATACTTTACTTTAACGATTGAGACGTAATTGGAAAGAGCCTTTATACATTGTCTTTAATATGCGATTTGAGCGTTAATATATATTTATTAAAATTAATTATCATATTTTCAAATTCATTAATAACTTTGCAAATTTTGAATAGTGAGATCGTTCATGAAAATCATTTAAATTTTAAACTAATCTTAAAGTATATCGACATTCTTTTAGTTTCTTTACCTTATTTAATTTTTTTTTTGGAAATTTGTTTTTGAAGAAAAAAAATGACAGTAATGTAAATATATTGTTATAAAAAATTTGGAAAATATTGCCATGATTTTTGTTGCTGTTGTTATTAATATTTTTTTTCGCTTCATTTCTTCTTAATATATATACAAATTACATTGGAATCCGATCGCACTCTATATACGTTTGAATGACCCTGTAATCTCTTACTACACAATTATCAAAATTATTGCCGCAGAATTTTATGTCTTCTCCTGTTGCACGCAAACGACAAATGCCAAAAACGTAAACGTTCCGTTTCGCTCGATTCGGCCGATTTTCGTCGTTTAAAACTGGGTGGGACCTGAGTGAGACCCGGCCGATCCAGTGCCTATCGCTTAACACCCGAGCGTTTCCTCTGAAATCCATCATGTAATAATAATTGTTAGGTATGATGTAATTAGAGTAAGTTGCAACCGTGTTCGAGGCGTCTCCAATTTAGAGCACCGGAATTAGGGTTCGACATGTTGTCGCCCATGTTACAGGTTTTCGTGCGCATTATCATTAGGTCTGTACGAATGCTGGGTCTTCTTACATTGGGTGTCACCACTCCGCAGGCATCGCTCAGGCGTCTCTTCACCGATAGGGTGTACTTCTTCGGATGGTGCGAGGGCATCGGAGGTGGCAGAGGACAGGGAGAGCCAAAGTTGGCGCTCACTCGTTTGTGATGGTTCGGGGCCATCTCCAGAGGAAGATTGGCTACAACGAACAGCTCGTAGAAAACCTCATCCACATACAGATTGCGCTTCGCCGAAGTCTCTACGAAAACGCAACTGGAGTCCTGGGTTTCGCAGTAGGCCATAGCCTCGTCTACTGTCACAGTTCTAGGATTTTTAAAAAGCAATTATTAAATAAAATATTTCTTTCCACCACTAAAATTAAAAGTAACTCACTTCATTTCTCTATCGCATTTGTTTCCTGCCAAGACCATGGGTACCCTGGGCAACGTCTTCTTCCTGGTCAGACCTGTGCTCGAGGCTGCACCAGCGCTCAGTTTGGTTTCCAATATTTGCTCTCTGAGTCTGATCGCTTCTTCGAACGTTTCCCTGCTGTCCATGCTGAACGTTATTACGAATATGTCACCTAAAAGACAGTTTCAGATTTAGCGCAGGTGGAAATCAATCAATTAACCTGTGAGGAAAGAGAGCCGCCGCATTGCCGGGAACGGATGATTTCCAGACGTGTCCAGTATATCCAGCTGATGGATCTCCCCGCGTATTCTATAAAGTTTCCTATGGAAATCCTCGATCGTGGGGGTGTAGCTCTCTTGGAATTTACCACCCAAAAATCTGGACACCAAACTGGTCTTTCCTACTCTCGCGGAACCTGAAAATCGCGAATATTTTAGTTTGAACTTTATGACGCAGTTCGAAGTTGAATCGTACCTAAAACTACAAGACGGTAACAGTTCTTCTGCAGCGGATGAACGTCGTCACAGGAATTGGAGCTTCCCGGACTTGGATTGGGCCCGGACGATGCCGCCTGCGAATTGGTATTGTGCTCCTGCTTGTCCGGTGTGCAGGACTTCATACTTCCAGAACCAGGACACAGCCAGCTGCAACAACCCAGGAAATCCATCGCCCGAAATCCCAAGAGGCTCCAGTCTCATCACTGAACTCTATCAATTCGAATTGATTTTGTGAATAATTTATAATAAGTACGTTACGATAAAGCACACCCATCCACACGCACGCAAAACACACACTCACACGATCCACTGATAAATTGGCCCTTCTTTCGCGATCCCGCACGCATGCAACGCTGTTGCCTCCATGCACTCACCTAATACTTGTTGGTCGGGCGTCGCGACGCTTCGTCTGGCGTCGCTCCGCCCCGGCAGCCCTTTGCATAATCCCACCATAGCAGATCGATTTTGTTTCCCCCGAAAATAAAACGAGAAACAAGTACAGAAAAATATATACAAGCAAATAACTAAATAGAACAACTGCAACTACAACTAGAAATACACACAAAAAAGGTAGTTAGATAGAAGCGCGCAACAGTTTGCAATTCTAATCTAATTGGCACACACACAGAAAACCGTATTCTCCTCTGCCCCAAATATTTCTCGGTGCATAAAGCTGACAAATCTCCAAATACACTCGTATCTACATATAATAGAGATATATATATAACAAACGGAACGAACAGAATGACAAAAACGAAATTGGATCAAATTAATTTTTGGGGCACACATTTGTGACATTTATACCGTGAAATTGGTTCGAGCAGAAGAAAACCGAACAACAAAATCGTAATGGAATTGTTACGATCCCTATTGTCTTTCCTCTATTTTTTTTGTGTTGTTGTCTCGATCCGTTGTTGTTGATGTTGTCTTTGGAACGTACAGACCGTTTACGGGTAAAGTGTGTCGAAAATGAAATGAATATTAATTTGAATAGAAGCGACTCCTTTTCTTAAGTTCCATACGGATAATACGGTTAGCATTCTTTTAGTCCGATTCGAGCAACCACCGCTAGACGCTCCACAAAAGTGACAAAATTCTAATGGAACAACAAAAGCTGAATTACAATTAGAAAGCTCCAAAAGTCGGCATGCGCCATTATAATTTTAGGAATCGAGACACGCATTATTGACATTTCAATTATTAAACGCAATTAGATTTATATACATCAAGTAATAATTAACTTGATTACATTATTTATTATATTTAATATAAAATGGGGTTAACTAATAAAATTACTAGATTATATTCATAAATCATTTATCATAATAAATTTAATAACATATTCTACTTTATTAAATAACATATTGTATTAACAAAGCAACAAAAATATGATGATAGTGTATAATTAAAAAAAAGTATCGTTCTGTATGCAAAATGCATAACCATACAATTTAATTATTTATAGAATTATCAATTACCTTCAGATAAATTTCAAACTCCTAAATACTAATTTGCTTTAATTTCTTTATTTACAAATCATTATTGGCCTTAATTTATCTAAAGGAATATCGATCAAAATATTTTTTGTACAAAATAATTTCAAATTGTAATTTATTATCGAATGTGATAAAAATGCATAAAGAAAAAAATATCAAAAAAAAATGAATTGAAAAATTGATATTTTTGTTTAATTTAATACAGTTGTTAAAGTAAATCAGTAAAACAGTTTAATTTCAAATTTAAACTGTTAAACAAGTATTTCGCTTAACGAGCAAAATGAATTGTAAGAGAAATGACTCGCTTAACGAGCAAAGTTTCGCATAACGAGTGACGGTGAGAAGAGAAGTCCTGGATTCCTGTATTGTTTCTTTCGGTAATAACTTTGAAATGTGTGTAATCCTCTTGAAGACATATGAAAGAAATCATCAAAATCTTTTAGAAATAATAGAGAAAGAGATAGTTGAAATGGAAATAGATGGAGATTAAATAGACTCCGAAATGAATTGCCACAATGTATTTTATTATATCTTCTTAATTCAATTAATTGATATACTAAAATAATAATATTATACTTTAATGATGAATCAATAAAAAGAAATTCCATTATTTCTTTATTTTTATTATAAAGTTTGTAATGATTACAGCAAAAATAAATTTCCAATTATGTTCTCAAACTATCGATATTTTTCAATACTTCAAACTCTAGTGATGATCATAAAAATAGTTAAACAGTAATCAATGTTTTTTATTATTTAACTATCAATTCCTTGTTTTAATAAGCCTAAAAATACAAATATTATCTAGATTATATATGTAACATTCAATTATTAACTAACTAACAATTATTTCTTTAATAATTGCGTAAACTCTTAATATCCACTTATTTTCTTGAAATGAACATGATATTATGAATGTTATAAAATAAATTGAAATATTCATTTTAATTCCTTACAATGTGAGTAAATCCGTGATATATTTGTTCCAGTTTCCTTTTGCACGTGTAACTGTCCATACCTCAATTTAATAATAGCAAATCCGTCAATTATTGTCAACCTTATCTGTCTTCCTGTCCTGTCCACAAATCGGTAACTTACCTAGTAGCAACGTGCCACAACATACGATTCCGGTTTATCGATGTCAACCTTTCTTATAAAGGCAACAAACAATTAGTGCATTTAACTGTAGTACACTGCTATATAGGTTAGCACAAAATATTTGAAAGTTTTGAAAACATGAATAATAATAATCTTCTAAGATTTAGAAATATCAACTATATTAACGGAAAGAGTTGCATCTAAATAATTAAACACTGGTCGCGTTTAACAGTTAGGCACTTCAGCTTAATGCTAGGACTAAGTAAGATTAAGTCTATTTAACAACTTTTAGAAAGAAATTAGGTGCTTTTGCGCAACTGGATTTCCTTCAATAATAGATGCGATTGATGTAACGGCGAACCGCACGCTGCTCAACTTGAACGGTGCAGAATATATTCTGCTTAGCGGAATGTTCTAACAAGGATGTATATCTTCTATACATTTTTATATGTAACGCCGTTTTGAAATCATTATTTGATACTTTTTTTCACATCTTGACATACTTTCCACAATTTGTCTATTTATATTTTTTTTTTTTTCCAAAAATGATGAAAAATTTGTTACAATTTTTGAAAAATGAATGTTAACAGATTTTCAATTAGTTCTCAATGAATGCTTAAACGATTTTGGAATGTTCATTTACTAGTTCATTCAATAGTTACTTACTATTTCCTAAAAAGTAATATCTTCAGTTTTTCAACTACTTCTAAATTATTAATAAACTTATTTTAGAAATTGTAAACTGAAACTAAATTTTATATATATAGAGTATGTTGAATATTGGAGAAAAATTTGCAAAAATTTCCAAATCAATACATAATTTTTCAAATGTATCTCGATTAATACTTAAGGGATTTTTGTAAATTATTGCTCAAACTAAACTTGAATGTATTGAGAATGTAATTTACATATTCTTTTTGCATGTTCGTTTACAAATTTTGAGTAAAATGGTTGCACAAATCTGTGAAATTATAATTTACATTTTCAGAAATTGTTTTAATAATTTTTTTCAAGCATTTCCTTAAAAATTAGTACAGTAACAATACAAATCAAATGAACTATTGCATAATTTATACATTCAACATTAATTTGAGCGTTTATTTTGCAAAATCGGTTAGTATTCATTGAGAAATAGTTGAAATACGAACATGACAGGTTCAAAACCAACCAAATCACATCAAAAAAGGTGGTTATAAGTGATTATAAAAAAATAACATTTATATCATTTCAGAATAACAATATAAAATATATTACTGATTACTTTCAAATTATTTAGTTTCATTATCTAAGTGTGAAAGATATTTGAATGTTCCATGTGGAAATGAAGTTTTTATTGTCATTATAATAGATTGGTTATCGGAGGGAATACATTATTAGTTCTTATATAAAAGTAATAAAAAAAAATGTGATGCGTCTACTTCCATTTTGGCGAAGCAATAAATAAAATAATCATGAAGCGATGACTGGAAATCCAACAAAACGTTCGATCAATTGCGGATTCCCCCCATCTCTACACATAATGGAATTGCGAACAGCAGGGCAGATTCTTTATATCGTGGACAGTTTCGTTTCGAACACAGTTAAATAATATATTTTATCTCTTACGTGTCCACATTTTTTTCAACTTTATATTCCTTGGTTCATAAAGATTTTTTTTATTGAAACGATAATGTATAAGAAAAACTATAATAGTTGAAAGTAAATGAGTTTTATTAAAACTTACTGTAACAAAAGTTCGCTAAGTTGGCATTAATTGATTTATTTCTGAAACAACAAAAGTTGTTTCTCAATTTGTTAAAGTCTAACGATATTTCATGTCAGATTTCAAGAAGATCGGTAAATATGGATAGAGAAAATGCAAAATTAGTCATGTAAGGTTGGTAGAAATTCCACCACAAACACAGCAAAAATTTGTTTTGTCATTCTCTACGGATTTCGACGTCAACTCAAGCCTATGCAAATTTTCCAGGAATGCCAAAATGTATATGGACTGAATGCATCATCCTTTGTGACTATTTCCAAATGATTTCAAAGTTTTCAGACCGGAGATTTTTCTGTGGAGGACGAACCTCGTGAAGGTTGCCCAAAATCTTCGACCGATGATAGAAGGAAAACATTGACGAAGATCCAAGAGTGACACATGAAATGGTAGTTGATGAACTGGGCTTGAATGCCATGGCTTTGTCGCATATATTAAATAATCGCTTTAGCTGCACGAAGAAATTTGCTCGATAGGTTCCACGTTTTTTATATGACGACCAAATAAAGGCACGTGTTCGTTTTGTCAAATATTTCTTGGAAAATTTTGATAACTTTGACTTGGAAACCAAACAGCAGTTCATGGTATGGAGCGCAGAAGTTGCAAATTCCTCCAGATAAAGCAAGACAACAAAAATCAGCAACAAAAGTGATGATGTCGATTTACTCTACCAGGGTAAAAGTGGTAGCTGCTATCTCACTCGAAACTAGTCAGAGGGTAACTGCTAAGTAGTACACAGAAACTTGCTTACCACAAGTTTTCAAAAATTTGTTGGGAAACCAGAAAAAAGGGGAACTTCGTCGATACTTTTTACATCACGATCATTCTCCCACTCATACTACTGAAATAACCAACAACTTTATTGCGCTCTCTGGCATCACTGAAATTCGCACAGCACTTTATTCTACTGATCTAGCGTCTTGTGATTTCTGGCTGTTTCCGAAAAAAAATGAAGTAAAAAGTCTTTAGTTCCAATGAAGTGATCACTAATTAAAAGATTAAAAGATCCAAAAAGCCGATTTTGAGGAATGTTTTGAAAGGTGGCTCTGCTGACTTAAGAAATGTATTGAAATAAATGGAAATTATGTAAAGAAATTACAAAAGGATGAAAATTAAATATATTAAAATAAATTTGCTTTTATTTTGGTTTTATTCAGTCAACTTAGCGAACTCTTGTTAGACGCCACGTATTTATGTGTATAACTAATATTATTAATTATGACTTATATTGATATTTCAATAAAACGTAAAATAGAAATAAATGATGAAGCCTGAAATACTGAAGGGTTTGAAGAAGTCGTAACTGGTTCATTTTTAATTTTTAACTTTTGGAGACTATACTAGATAATGTACATGACCTGGAACGAGTAAAACTCATTGGGTTTTTCTATTCCAATGGAAGATCAATTATTGAAACTCAGAGTAATTACCGGCACCATTTTAATGTCAGAGTATCTCCTAGTAATAAAAAGATTTTGCAAATTTTGGGGTACTGAGAATTAAATCAGAATCAATTGCATTCCCAAAAAATTCACTGCTTGGAGTTTCTTTGAAAACGAGGAAAATCAGAGAGAAAGAATCATTGGGGTCACGTATGCTTGAAATTTTCTCAGTGGTCCAAGATAATCAGAAAGTATCGTTCCTACAGGAAAAAACAGATGTTATCTATACATGTTTCTATAGAAACGTAAATTATACTAATATACATGTATTATGTATACATATATTCATAGTAACTTTAATCTGTATATAAATCAAATTAGTTTTTAATAAAAAAATATTATAAATAAAATCACGAACTGAAATTAATTTAGATTTTTTTTGATAATTTATATTAGCAATGTATGAAAATGTATTGCATGAAAATGTTTGTTTCCCTTCAATATGCAGTTGTAATTGTTGTGCTGGAAATAAAAAGTAATGAATAAACTAAGCATGGATAAAATGAATTCATAAAGGAAGCAAACATGCACGGAAATAAAAGCGTCTCGAAAGATCATAAAAAAAGGAAACATCTTGTTCGTGCATATCTGCAACTACGATCGAGCGGAATCTGATTTTCTTTATAAATATTTACAGAAAAAGGCTTTCTCCGGAGAATAGTAATAGTAAAAAAAAATAAACATAATGTGTGTAACGCACTTAAGCAGTCAGAGTGTAGTAAGTATGAACCGGTTGAGGTGGTTGTAATTTGAATATGCAGCGTGAAACTGGCCAGTACCGTCGGTGATGTTGGCGTCGATCACGAAGAGAGAAAGAAAGAACTTTCTCGTTGCGTTGTTTGAACAACAACAACAACAACAATAAAGAAAAAAAGAAAGAGAAAGAAACTACAACAACTGAGAGGAGAGCATACAATGTCGAGGAGCATTGCCGTAAAGAAATTCTTTCGTTTCCAGTGAGTCACTCGAGTCAAAAGTGGGAAGGAAGACAATCAAAATCGGGAATAAACGCGCGCACTCAAAATCAAAATAATTGTGATTCATATGCGTAATATCATATTTACTCCATACTCTTGCTTCGTTATTCATATGTTTAACCCAGATTTTCGGGTTACATTGCAAAACGTTCCAATGAGCTCGGATCATTGACTTCGGCCTCCGCGGAGCCGGAAATCCTTGTTTGAGCCGAAACCGAATTCGTTGTTTGCACCTATACCTCACCCACATAACTCATTTTGCAAAATAAATTATTTATAATTGACGATTAACCGACAATCAGCTGCCTTCGTTAATTCGAATCCTGCTAATTGTTATTAAATCGTAAAAACAATAAATTCAAGAATGCCATGCAAAACTGACGCAATGGGTTTTACTGTTCATAAATTATCATTGTTATAAATGGCAATGAAATATTTGACCCAGAAACTCAATGCATTTAATTATTATTATCCTGATACAATAATGACAGATAGCAGAAAGATATAAATAGATTTGTTTATTAGTGTCATGTAACTGATGCAACTATTTACATAGCAAGATATATATTTAACAAAGTGACAGTAAATAAATCAGGTGTAGCTAAAACATAAAGCTAGTAAAGATCATAAAATATAATTATACAATTGCATTAAATAACAATAAACATAAAAAAACAAAAGTAGTTCTAATAAACCATTTCTTCATTGTATAACATTAGTCTTTACATTACAAAAAGGAATTGAGAACTTGAAAACAGATCTTGTATATTAAAAGACCATTATATAATTGAGTGCAACTTAAATAGAAGCAAATGTAATAAATAATGATTGAATGAAATTCCAATGAAGTACCTTTTTGTTATATAACATTGGTTGTTATGGTAAGCAAATTGACAGTTCTAAATTTATCAAAACTAAAATGTCAGTGGTTAAATTAAATATTCGTGTAACTAGGTAAGTTAATAAAATATAATTATATAAATGCAATAAATTAAATGTCAAACTAAATGTAACTAATCAATTAACGTAGGTGTAATTTGTGTCACTTGCATAAGGCAGGAACAGGACATCTGCAATTATGCAACTCGAACGAAAGGTGCAATTTGTTTGCGTAATAGTAGGTTAGATGAAAATGCGACATCGTTATACATATTGAGAAGTGTAGCCGAAGTCATATTCATTGCTTTCGTAATGATTGTAAAAAGTACATTAAGGAGTAATTTACATTCCGATTCGAAACCGAGCAACATCTTTTTTAAAGACGTTTTTTCCTAGTCATGAGAAAATTATTTTGCGGATTAAATTAGCATTACCTTATTAATTGTAATAACACTTATAGTTTAATAAAATCTCTTATATTTGCATATTTATAGTAAAATTATAAAACTTGATGATTGATTCTTTGTCATGGCATTTTTTTTTATAAATTACAGATGGTAGATAATGTCTACTAGTTAGGTTTATGACAAAATAAAGTTGCAAGTCTTAACACTGTACACTATGAAATAATAGGACATAAACGTATATTAAAAACATTTTAAATGAAATAATTTGAATGTTGTTATCAAAAATATCTTTATTAATCCATGTGGGTTGTTTTTTAAATATATAATTTAGTGGCATTTATTGGTAAATATACTGATAATCAACACTAATTCAATATTCTAATATTTATAGTAAGCCTCTATATTTATTCTTTAATTTTATATCATTTATGTGAGGATATACAGATAAGTTTAAATATAGCTCAATAAATCGATATCACGTTTTCAATCGTGAGATGTCCATTAATAGGAAATCAATACTCTCGTCTGCTGTTAATGCGGTTTACATTATTAGTTGATTGGTTATTGAAATATCAAGTTTATCTCTATAATGCGTATTTAAATATTTAAAATTCATCGTTATATGTAATTATGTAATCTATGTACACTTTTATACTCGATAGTGTTAGTTCGTAAACTGCGTGACAACCATCTGCATGACGTATAATACAACAATGTTTTATGTTCAACTATCATATTTTCACAAAGAGCAGCAAAAATCCTTTAGTTTAAAAGTCTGTTATATAATAACTACTGTCAAAGCAATATTTAGCCCAAGACTTATCGATGTCGATGCTAAAGCTTTCCGATGAAGCATGATGTGAATGCAGAATACTGTCATATCCACGAGACATGGCTTAAGCTTCATCGGTTTTCACTGTCAATCGTATCTTTTGTCATTCTGAACAACTCGATAGCAGTTGCTATTTATTCTATAGGTTTGCAAAATAGGAAGACTTAAATTATTGTATAACCCTTATAGAATCTGATATAGCTAATCAAATAGATAACGTTACTGCTTATAACTATGGAAAAATAATTTTCCAACTAATTCAGATTGCGTTACCAAATTTAGTTTAAATTTCCGTGTATTGGTTTACTCTCATCTATCTTGTTATTTTATATTATACAGGGGGCTATGCCTTATATGTACATTATACTTTATTTACTATACATTATTACTATATTTAACATAAGAATTTCATCTTATTCATATTAGAGTTGTTTTTTTTAGTGAAAATGATTCTGATTTAGGAATAAATGTTATTGTTAAATGATGATAATTAAATAGTCAATCAACTTTAGACAAATACTTTTAATTGTGATTTCACTTTGTATGTAACGTGACAGATTTTAAAATGTTTCCTCTGAAAACGAAGTTTCGCTTAATCAACTAATCTTAGTCGAGATATGACTGTAATTGTTTTTTTTTGGGTAGAAGTTTTCTTATGGTTAGCTAATATTCAAGAATTTTATTTGTTTATAGAATATGAAGAATATGGTGCATTGAACTTTGTTGTAATTAATGATAAAATATAACCAATTATATTCTGTTTGAAACGTGTATGGATTATAGCTTAAATGATGAAATCCTATGCTTATATATTATCCGTGATGTCGACGTAAAATTGTCGCAAGCATCCAATTAGCGTGTAATTTAATGTTGGATGTCGGAACAAAGGGCGCTGTAATTGGGTTACACCTGGAATTAATTATTAAACCTATCTATTGATTATCGCACGAAATGGACTGCTAATTGCATGCTTTCGAAGCGCTCGTCTACATAATGATACACCTTAAAACGTATAATACAGCACAACACAACAATAAATAATGCCAATTATGCAAGTGCTACACGACGAATGCATAACATTCGAAATTGTTCTATCGAATTTTGTTGCGTTTTCTTTTCCCTTTTTTTTCTTCTTCTTGTTCCTATAATGCAGTATTTAACATTCCGGACGACGAGCCTTGCTGTAGTTTTGGATCGGTTTAAAGGCATTCTTCGACGCCCTCGTCCCCACCTCATTTCGTTTACTCGTTGAACTCGATTCTCGTTTCTGGTTTCATTTTTCATCATCTTCTCGGTTCAGTAAATGGGTCACTAAGCCGACCGACCTGACTGAAGGATAATAAAGGTAAATTTTCTTATCGGCGCACACAGAAATTAAACGCAATCTTTTCCTTATTCAATTTCACACTACGCGGGTCCATGTCAAATCCTGTATATTTTTTACAACAGCATTTACTTCTTCTTATAAAAAAAAGATGGCTTTTTAATACTACCGCAATTTTCTATATTTGCGAAGCCTAATTTTCGTAGAAGTTTCGTAAATTATTTGAAATTGACATAGTTTGTCACTCATTGTGACATACTTTGTATTTATACTAAGTACAGCCATACCTCGATTAATGAATAAGATACTTTACACGAAATTACTTTGTTAAGGAAAACTTCGTTTTCAGAGGTAAGAAAAATACTATGACCAGAGACACTCCTTCATTTAACAATTGCCTATACAAAGTTATTGCATTCAAAACTGTTCGCTTCTCCCTAAATGTGGTCATTTTTACACATAAATATTGTCAACATTTTCTCTGTATTCGTTGTTAACAAGTTTTCCTAAACTTTTGTATAAATATTGCTTGAAATTTTTTACTTCGTTATACATGGTTAACGTTACACCAAGGGATTACTGTATTATAAGAATATCAATTAAAAACTATGGATTAAATTATTGTTATTAGAGTATCTCATTTATGTCATAAATCTAAATCATAGATAAATTGAAACGTTTATATAATTGTAAATTATTATACACTCTATTTTAAGTAATTCAAAGTATAATTATTTGTAATAATATTATTGATATTATCATTTTAATAGATTTTCTCTTTTCACATAGTTTCTATAAATGGAGTAAAATGCATTAAATATCAAATCACGTTTATTTTTCATGTATTATTTTTTTGTACCATTTCCATTTACCGGGAAAGGAAATACATTGAATGGAAGACATTTACTTGGGTGTTTAAGATTCTGCGCTATTCTAGATTATTGATTTACAAACTCAATAAGTTGTATACAGCAACTAGACATTAACCTGCTATTATTTCGTTTGATTCATGTCTGAAGAAGTGCATTAAATTATATGTGTTTTGTATATATAATTACAGTTTTTTATTCAATTCATTTAACTTATTTTTACTTTATACAGTTATATTGTTTGAGGTCATATTTAACTTCACAAAAGTAATACCAAGTTATAAATTTATATTTCATATATTCCAGAATGTGATTCTTTACACATCACACCTATAAATACAATTGCTACCCAATTTATTCGTTAAACGACTTAATTCGAAGTTGCTTAAGCTCCATTGTACAAAAGTAATGTTAATCTTTTGGTACATCGTACGTACATCTTACGTTAACCGAACATATGTTTGTTGTCTGAACATAACAATCTTTCGTGTGTATTATAGGATTTGCTTGCAATCTGAACTGTTTGTTAACCATCCACTGCAGTTTCTTTAAATGTTAATGTTATACAAAACTGCTATTAAATGAATTTTTAAAGATTAATCTAATAGAAAATACTAGATATTATTAAACATACTCAACATTTCAGATTAGTTAATGTCTAATATGTATTTCAAATATTTTATCAACAATTAAATAAATGTATGAAATCAATTGAAGAATGAACAATAGAAAATTTTCTCTTAAATGTATTTATTTCAGTACGATTTGAGCATCTTTGTATGTTTTCAATACAAATTATAATAGCTTGAGGCATTTTTTTTTGATAGGGAAGTAACAGTAAATATTATTCCTTTCATTTGTAATCATATTTATTCTTTGTTATTACAGAATCGAAATCGTTCAATGTTTAAATTTAATTAATTAAAATGAAGAGTGCTTTCGAAACGTAAGTTGACCTCCTAACATCTTCCTTTTCGGACGTTGCTCAAATGCGAACGCAATTACGTCGTCTTATTTCTTTTAAATATTAACGAACGCAATTTGAAATTCCAAACCGAAACAACAACGAAAAAAAAAGAAGAATATGAGCAATCATAATAGAAAACGTCTTCGTCCACTTAACCTTTGTAGCGAGACATCCAAAAGTTATCCAAAAGACAAACTTGAAAAATAAAAACAGAAATTGGATCCTTGATGGGATGATAAATGGTTGGTGAGTAGCAGAAGAGGAGAAGAGACCCACGTGCACGAGAGATTAGATCGGGTTTTCGGGTGACCTAGTTGCTTTCAAGGAGAAAGAGGTCGTGCGGGGAGAGTGAGACTCAGTGAAAATACGGAGTCTGTCTGGTCTTCTCCATTTGGGCGAAACAACAATTGGGCGTTAAAAGGCGGAAATCTGTTTGGGGTCGCGAAAAGAAGAAAGTCGCGACAGTGCAAATACTCTTGAATCGAGTGGTCTCAATTGAGCATTTAACACAATTAACAAAGGCTTTAATTATGCGTTTCGTTTAGAAATCGAAAATGGTCTGGAATTGCTGCTAATTGAATTGCAGGCGAGTTTCGTACGAACGTTGCCATTATTATACTTGTTATTATTATACGGTTGCAAGTTAATATATATTGTATGTAAGCTAAGGGGTCGTTTCGAAATACGGGAAATATGCACACATAAGCACACACACACTGCTATACTAATATTCACGAAGAGTTTAGCAACGCAGATTGCTGCCAAAGATAAATAAATAATATGAAAAAAAAGTGTAATTATTGCACGTCAAGGTGAGTGCAGAGAATATCGTGTGTTTGATTAGAATAAGACAGGCTGCAAATTGCTTGTACGAACACTTTAAATTACTATTAACTCCAGTTAAAATTAATATACTCATAGCTCCAATACCGAAAAGGTTGCCTTCTACAAAAGTACTTCGTTTTCAGAGGTAAATGAAACAACCCAGAGTCTTTCAGAGTTCTCAGTGCTGCTGTAAGCAGGGTCATCGTTCATCATGAATGGACAGTCATATGAATGAGGTTCATCATATGGATCTACAGTAGAAAGTCAATGTACAATGACAGTTTTAATGATAGCAGCAAATACACATTGGAAGAGAATAGTAGAATCACAGAGCATCATATACAAGACGACAGCCAACCAACAAATTTGTAAAAAGAAAAAAATAATGTTAAAACTTCCATTGGAATAATTTACAAACAAAAAACAATTGTGTAATTTAAACTCCTTTTTAAATATTTGTTTGTTCACATTTTTTCAGCAGGAACTTCTTTAATTTTGTCTTCGTTGCAAACAAAATTTTCTAAATCTTCCACTGAGAACACCATTTTCCGCATTCAATAAATTTCTAACATCCAATTCATCGACATTTTCAAAACCTATAAATTAAGCCATTTATACAACTTCATTTCTAATTCACTGCATGGTATTTTCTTCTCTTAGTACAACTTCTGATCATATTTTGCCCCAAACTCCATTTAAGTATTTCTTAGTGACTAAGTGACTTTTCAAGAACATTCAATGTTTGCAATTCTAAGTGTGTCAGTGCTCTATTTTAATTGCAGATAATAAGATTTAAATGGTGCTAATCTAATGGTTAATCAATTGACATTTGGGACTTCACTATAAAAACCTTCGTTTTTAGCTGTAACTTTAACTGTATACTTATGCTACAAGTGATAATTAACGAACTATATTAAAAATAGATAATTGTTGAAGAACTTCAATAGTAGAATTACTTGTTGTAACTTATAACGGTAACTTATAACTGATTTGATCATTTGGAGATGGCTTTGTCAACCAATACATTCTTTTTATGCAAATGTCCTGCCTTTCTTCTTAGTGGACAAAACAGTTTGAAGAATCTTCTCTTTTCCTAGTAAATATAAGGAAAAATATGATGAATTAATTAGAGAATATCCTAATATAATGGATACTTTACTTTCAGTAATGCACACACAAAATAAAGCAGATATAGTTATGTTTGTTAGGTTTTCAAAAACAATATGATAAATGCTACCGTTTTCATTTTAAACATAAGAAGAAAAAATAAAGTAAATGAAATGTATGATACAAATTTTTCATATCGTTTACTTTTTATAGTAAAGCAAACATAAACAACACTTAATAATTCAGTAAGGAAAAATAAAGCACAAACAAGTATTCCATTCAATTTTTATTATTCTGCTCGCACCATTCAATTTCTCCTTCATCGACCTTTCCAAACCAAACATTTATCGTTTCGCCCTTTTCACATGTCCATACCAAATCCCAATCGATCCACAAACACCAACGCGCTTCTCTTCCACATTGATCCATTATCTTCGCACGTTTATCCGCAACGGAATCTCTTACTCGCTCGCTAGACAAAAGCAATTACATAAAGTTTAATTAACAATTCTTTGCTTCGCTAATTGCTAAATAATGTATGTGCTGCGAGGTCTTAATTTAATGTTAAAATAGCAACCACGTATCATCCTTTCTCGTTAATATTTGATGGCCTTGGAGTGCGAATAAGGGGATCCTCGAGGGCATTTTAAAAGAAGATAAATTCACTAGCAAAAAAAAGCTTTTTTTTCGCTTCTAAAGTTATGTAAAAATGTTTATATAAATTTAATTAAAACTTTTTTATAAGTTTCAGATGAAATTAATTAATGAAATTTATAAGAATAAGATAACAAATACACAGTTCTTCTATAACTTATATAACCTTAAGAACTATTTCGTTAAGAGACTTTAGAATCTAAAGTTTAGATGAAGAGGAATTGATACTATTAATTGATAAATCTTTCTCGAAAGCATTGGTGAACAAGATTATACATAAAGAATGGATTTCAATTTTAATGAAGTAAAAAGGGGATTTAATTTGGGTAAAGAATTGGAATTTAATCTTGATTTGTAATAATTTTGAGTTTATCATAACGCGATTTTTATATTACGCGGCTCCAATTAATCGTGGTGTGGTATAGGATTAACTGTTAATGAAAAATTAATTTATATCATCTAGATAAAAGAAAAGTTAAATTAATTAATTTCATTTTGTGAAAAATTATATCTTAATGAAAATATTCTATAGAAATTATTTTTCTTTCCAGTTTTAATAATAATGTTAATTACTTGGATTTTCTTTTTAATGAAAAAAAGTGTATTAAAGGAAAGTGAATGGCTAAAAATAACTCTATAATTGAATGCATGTAATCAATTTAAATATTAATACATATGAATAATTTCATTGTGTATAATTGAAAATTGGCAAATAAATTTTATTGTGAATTATATATGCATGATTTAAAGAGAAAATCTATTGGAAAGTGTTGAAAATTATTCCTTCAACTAAATAACATTTTATGACAAATAATTTGCGTGGATAAGAAAAGAAAAGTTTGATTTTTTTTTAATTAATAAATTTTAAATAATACATAAAAGGTATGAATGTACGATGTTTCTAATTCATTGCAGATAATACTGCATTCTGGTGAGAACGGTCATTACATTTGCTCATGCATGAGTACATGCATCCTATTCATTTAGAAGAGATTCCGTGAGGGAAAACCGGACCTTTAGAAAGTATTTGGTGCGGCAGCGTTCGTAGGAATCTCTTCGGCGCAGAGGTTGTATAATGTAAATATCATCGGTATTCCGATTACGGAGAGATTTAAGATGACTAATAGAGAAAAAGGAAACTCGTTTCAAAGCATATTCGATATTTTCACCAAATATTCCAATGACGCCGATGATCTAACCAGAGGTTAAAAAATACGGTTTTATTTGACGTCATTACATTAAACTAATAATTTTTATTTCTTTGAATCAGTATCATTGCAAATACCTTCATAATTCCGCATTAATTTTAGTATTATTTTGTAACTACATTGCCCTACTTTGCACCAACTATTTTATTGCATTATTTAATAAACTACTTGACAAAATGTGAACAGAAAAATATATATTACGTAATTATAATAAATGCTCTATAGAAATACCTCGCATAGTGAGTGTAATCGGTTCTGCACTGTTTGAAACCGGACTAATCGAGGAACTAAATGCAAACAAATTGAACCACTATAAACTGTATAACGGAAATAAATCGATCATTTGTATATATAGAAAAAATATTTTTGTGTACAATTTGTTTCGAAATTTTGAGGTATTACTATTAATTGTATAAAAAGAGAAATATAATAACCGAAAATGTTGTTTGATTTTAATATGTTTTTTTTTTGGCAAATTTATGAATGTTACTTTGGTTGGTAAAATTTGAATAATAATACGGTAACAGTAAATTATAAATCAAATTTTATTCCATATAGTTTCCATATTCCATAACGGGATACAATTTGCCATCAATGCATCAATTAATATTTCGTTCCTGGTTTTAATACAGTGTTATGAATATTAAACATTTCAACATTTGATATCATTGAAATTGTATTGAAAGAATTGTGGGGAATTGAATTTTCCTGAAGTGTTTTGGGCTAAAATATCTTACCAAGAGAATCTCCCACGAGGAATATAGCAGCGGAATACGAAATGTATATAATAAATAAATGTATGTAAATAAAAAATGCTAGTGCTCTTCGCACGCAGTTCGATACCATCTATAACAGAAAACGAGCAGACAGTAACAACATATTGAAGCCTCCTGTAGTATTCTTTGGACGTATTTTTCTTGCAAATAAGAATTTTACCAGTCACCTTTATCCATAGCAAAGGAACAACACCACTTTGGTACAAAATTATTAGATACAGGAATACCTCGCATAGTGCGGCTTCAATCAGATTTGCCTTTATTTGGTCATCATTTGCGACAAAGCCATGGTTGAATGCCTATTTCATCAACTACCATTTCCTGTGTCACTCTTGAATCTTTGTCGATGTTTGTCTTCACCAAGGCTACATTTCTATCATCAGTCTAAGATTTCGGGCAACTTCACGAGGTTCGTTCTCCACAGAAAAATATCCGGTCTGAAATCTTTGAAACCACTTGGAAATAGTCACCCGCATCATCCCGCATTCACTCCATTTTGGCATTCCTGGAAAATTTGCATAGCTTTAAGGCAAACATATTTTTTCTACGTTGATGGTGGAAATTCTACCAATCCATTCTTACCGATCTTCTTGAAATTTAATATGAAATATCGTTAAACTTTAACAAATTAAGAAACAAACCAATTAATGCCAACTTAGCTTTTTTGTTGGACCCATTATATATTACCTATATTTAATGTGAATAGAATTAAATGTAAACAATATCAATTCAGAATTAAGAATGTTGTGTGTGTTAAAAGAAGACATAATATAGTAACATCAGTAAAGAAAAATTCTCATTTTTTTTGGGTCAAAAACTTCAAACTAAGAATCTCCTACGAGGATTGTAACAGTTGAAATGTATATAATAAATAAATGTATGAAAACGCAAAAAAATATGTACTCTTCACAGGTGTTATCATTATTATGTATCAGTTCTTTACATTAAATATTCTTACAATAAAAATATGAAATGTTGAAATTACTTAAAGCAACGACGAAGTTTATTAAATAAATAATATCAACACATGTCGTTTTTACCCAAGAAGTGTCTACAAAGTAATATATTTATCTACACACTTATAAGATCAATCTGATTTAAACCTTATACAGAGAAAAGGTAAAAACTGGAAAATTAATATAAAAAAAAACTATTGGCGATAACTTAAAATTAAAACATATTTGGATATAGATTTGAAATATGTTTAATATGCAAATTGAGAAAAGCAAGAACATAAAATATACTAAAAAATATTTTCAAAATTATTAAGGTTCAATCAAGATATTTTTTAATCAAATCTCTGGAGGGGATATTGAAACTCTTTGCAGGAAATATGAAGATAGTCTCGATTTGCATTCGAATTCATTGCCAGTTAGACAACATTTTAACAGATATTAGGATAATATGTCTTCTCTTAAGCTTATAATTGTAAATGAAAGTTTTGCACAAAGGAGTATTAAATAAAACAGACTGTAAATTAAGAATTTAAAAGAAAACTGATTAGGTCTTAATATTTAGTACAAATATAATATTTGATTTTCTGTATCAATATTTATCTGATTAATTAAAAGAGTTTACATTCTAATTTATAGTTTTAATTATTATATAATCAAATTTATATTATTTTTTAATCAATTAACAATATATTTAAGTATGATTAGTTCTTTTTTAACTTTAACAATCTTCTGTAATTATTTATTCATTACTGTTTGCTCTACACTCCTTTATTTTAACAATTTACAATTAAATATTTACATTTTATTTACACTTTTCTTCTTTCTATTTGAATAGTCTATTCTATTTTCGTATTGACGATAATATAAACTTAGCTTTAATGAAATTTTCCTGGTGTTGATCTCATTCAAATAGTTTTTTTTTGTATTAACTACAATATTTAAGGCAAGTATAAGTCAATCCCTTGTATAAGATGCATCTTAATTTTGGGGCCCGAAAAGTGAAAAAGCAGTTTTAGACCCGAAATTTTCAACAAAAAGGGTTGTCTTATAATTTGACATAGAGCACAAAATACTTGTTTCTTTTAACAATTATCTCAATTCTATTGAAATGTAATTATACTATTGTATTTTGAACCACACGAATAATTGACTATATAGAATAATTGATTCAGTATTATAACATTTTTTTTTTAATGAAGACGACTTTTGACTTTTGTTTGTTTGCAGCCTTCTTTATGTTGCAAATATTCACAATAAATTTGAAATATAATAATTCAAAGTTTTAAAATTTATTTAAATAATTTAATTCAGTTCAAATTCTAGCAACAATTATATTTTGTATTGTAAGCAAATGCAATTTCTGGAAAATGTTGTAATATTTCTGTAACGATATTTTTCAATGAAGACGATACAGATTTAGTTTTTTTTTGTTCGTGGCTTTCCTAGTATGCATGTTGCAAATATTGCCGGAAAAGAAATCTGATGTGTATAGTGAATCAGGATTATTTAATTACTCAACTAGTTCCGTGACATTTCCAGTTTACGCGTTCGCCTTCTTTCTTGTTCTGTTGTTCTTTTTATATGCATACAATTTCGGACGAAGAGAAATTTGTTTTGCATTTAACAGTTAAGATTGGCTGAATGTGTGTGTGATGTGTGTGCGGATTCCTCGAATCGTAGGAAACACGTCCACGGCCTACAATACACAATTCGAATGGCCATCCTACATAAAACGCATTCTTCGTGAGCACACCGATGTCCGTCCCTCCGACTCTCCATCACGTCACAATCGATCCTACCTACCTCAAGAGAAACAAGTGTTCGGTGTACGGCAATTTTTGGGGAAAAGTGGTGTGGGCATGCTATATGTGCTCTCCTCACCGGCTTCGTCACACGCCGTGCGTCCGCTCTTTGATTTTACCACCAACCGACCAGCTAGTGCATGGCCTGGTTCCTCTTCTTCTTCAGACTTCGACACTCGACCGCGAAACCATTTCACCGCTTCTTCAGTCCAAGCGCGAACACGACACTAGCAACACTCACTTCCTCCTCAACAACATCATCATCATCAACAACAACAACATCCACTTGTTTCCATTTCTTTCGATCGCGACTTCTCATCGACAGATTCGATCAGATCGTTACTGAGCATAGAGACACTAACCATGGTGCGGTGTAAGTGCGTTGGGCCTCTTCAAGCCCTGGTTCTATTTATTGGGATTATTGCCCTAACCAATGGTAAGACTTTCAAAACTTTATTCACTATTTTAACCGATATAAATTTCAAAAACTTTTAACAAACTTTAATAACAACAATTCAAATGATCTTCAGACTTGCAACTATTAAAGTACATATATTCTAATTGTAACCCAAACCAATTCTATTTTTTTAACTTATTCTCCCTAATGGTAAAATTTTCAAAATTTTCTTCACATGTCAATAAAGCAAAGGAACATAATTTTCTAAAAGTTGATTTATTTCTAATAAAAACCGTTCAAATTCTCTTTTATTACATTTCTTTAGACAAACAATTTTATCAAAAAATTGTACAGTTCTTGTCCATTAATAGATGTTAAAAATTGATCATTCATGATATGATGATTTTAAATGTAACTTGAAAAATCTATCAGTCATACCTTATCATGAAACAATGTACTTAAAAAACTTAATTATAGTTGCATACACATATAAAATAATAAGAGACAGTCAAATTTATTTCAAAACTTTGCAATATTAAACACGACTTGACCAATAACAGAATATTGTTAATAGGATAAATAATATGTTTATAATAATAAAAAGTTCACATTTTCAGATATTAATGTATTTGCAACATTTATTAGAAAATAGTCTAAGATTAATTTCTTTATTAGTGTTAATATAATTTAGTAAATACTAATATAAATTGATTAATAATGGATGAATGTAAGAAATTAAATGAACTATTGTTATTCTTACACAAATATATTGTTTTTATATATATTTAACTAGTGTTTTAGTTATTATTAAAATATATTAACAACATTCAATAATTATGTACGAATCAATGAGAAAAAAGCTATATAACTACAATTACAGCAATTGCTTAGTTCTTATTAAAGACCAATTTAATCTGAAAGTGCATTTCCATTTGATTTGCATACAGTAGGATATCCTACTATTCGCATAAGTTTGAAAGTAACATTTCAACGATGAAACGCGCGTTTCTTGGTGTGCATTTATTCTCTATTTCCTTTTATTATTATTGTTGTTGTTTTTTTTTGCAAAGACAAAAACGCTCGGAAATGTGTTGATAAATTTTCCACTCTGTTTGCTACAGTGGTGTATCGCAAAAATAAAATGCATGCCATTTCCGATGTGATTGTCTTATTTTTCCTTCGGTAATTGCCTCCAAGCACGAGCTTCATGTCGCGATGATACCACTAAGTTACAACAGTTATACTGTATTTTATTTAATATTATTATATGTAATTCACAGGTTTTTGCTAATTACATACTAAAATAATTGTATTTAAATATATTTAAATTAAATAAGACTAGTATTAAACTAATATATCATAAAAAGTCACTAATATTATAATGTTTTTCAATTTTGAATTGATTTTTTATATACTCAATTTTTTATATTAATCATTGATCATATTTCTATTTTTTTACAAAACGTTGGATTTTGAACTAAATAATTTTATTATTAAGATTATTGAACTTTAGAATGCAATTAATGTATTTAAATGATATTCCAGTCCTGAAAACATACAAGAGTATTGTTAACACCAAGGCGTAATGTGTGACACTTACAGAATCGAGTCAAATTCGAGATATAAACTGCCTCGAACCAGTATTAAATTATTGTGTAAATATAACAAAAACATATATACAAAAATAATCGCAATTATTTATCTTTTTTGCACTTTATTTATTTGTACAAAATTATAATTATAACTGTAATAATAATCTGAAAACTATAAATTATTTGGTGGATCCAAAATTTAATTATATTTAATATTGTTTCCTTAAAAATTTAATTCAACTAATATTTTTTTCGGTACATGAATAGAATTGTTCGAATCGAAAATTTGAAAGTATTTCACACCAATATAACAATATCAAATTGGTTTGCTAAAAGTTTTCTCCTGTTGTTGTGAGAAGCAATTTTTTTTAAGTATTTACATACATAATTAACAAGATAATTGTTTACAGCATTCTATATTTTTAACGTTCAATTCCATTTTATTATTATACCTTTTTTTTATTATTATACCTGGGGAAAAGAAAGTCCGTAAGCTTTTTTTTACTGAATCATATTTTGGTTTCTAATTTGTATAATTTATTTTATAACTGTAATTTTGTCACAGAATTCGCAGTATTTCACGGAAAAGAAATAAATATTCCATGTCGCACTAATTAAAAAAGAAAACATTTAATTTCATTTGGTTATTCTTCAAATGTCTTTCGAATTGAAACTTTACAAAATTAGGAATTTATGTAATGATATATTCTATTTTAATTGAATTTGAACAATAATTACTTTTTTTTAATAGAATTATTTTCAGTAACACAGAAACTTAATCATTAATTGCTAAAGAAAGATAGGTTTTATTACAATTTATTTATTAATGATTTCATGTTTAATTTATGTTGATGAAAGTTCTTTATGTTAATTACCATGGTAACTGACTAAGTGAAATGTTTATATAATCTATATAGAAAATTTAACAAGACGTTTGGCATAAATCTGCAGATTTGCTGGTGTTTGTTAAATAATAGTGCATAGTGAAGACAAGCGGTTATTGGATAATTGATTGAATTGTTTTACGAATTTGGTAACGAGTTGATCGTCTTTTCCGACTAACGTTGCGTGCCTTGAAAGAGAATACGTGCACGGTGTGCAATTTGTTGAATAGTGGTAACAGTGGATGATGATGGCACGTGCTGGAAGTAGTTGTAGGATTCGAACTACCGGTTACTGTAATATGGCAATTTTCAATCGGTGCCAAGTCCCTTCGAACACCGCTACGAACGCCGATCCTCCACATCTTGCAAAACGCGAACGCACCGAGAAGGAGAGAAATTGAGCTGAATTACGGTTATCCGCGCAACATTCCTGCATTATTCTTCATCCACCAGACGGAATGGTAACACAACACCTGCAGGAGATGACAACTGCGTTACCGCAGAGCAAATTGTATAGATGCGCATTATAGATGATATTAATATCAATACTAATATTTGTGTAGTAGATTTACAGAGTTTAGAGGTGTCCAATTAACGTATTTTTTGGTGGTCGACACCTGTCTGAGAACAAAATAATGCAGGTGCGTTTCTAGAACCGGAAACGGCGCCATCCAGAGCGGAACCGGTGCGATTCCCCTTTTACAAATGAATACCACAATATTTATAAGTTCACATCTCCGCAATTGGATACGTTTTTACTTCTTCTCCTTCTCCAGCAGTATCAAAATCGCTAGAGATTTTCACCCTTAGAACTTTCTCAGGAGTGAAACGCATCCAAGCAAATTGATCCGTTAAATGCTATCCCCTTCGAAGAGCGAGCAATTACTGGAAATAAGAAAGTTGCGCATATGATTAGTGTAATTAAAGTGCGGAGAAAGAAGCGCGAAATGTGCGTTTACATCAAGACAATGCGATTTCTACGTAGAGGAGGCAACCAAAACATAAAGCAAATTGCACCATGCGCCTCTTATGCAAATTGACCCAAAAAAGCGAAGAAAACAAAAATTATAGAAATGGAACGACAAAAAAAAAATCATCGTTTACCAATGCTTTGAGAGTGTTTGTTTTTATTTTGGAATTCGCTAATTGCGGTTTTGTGATAGCGCGATTTCAATCAAACTGTGCGGTTTGGGTTACGCAACGCTCGCCTAACAATTAGCATCTTGGGCAACGGCAGATGCGGATGCAATTTTTCCGCTGCGATCATTAATTTTGCATTTTCTCCTAAACCATATGGTTTAAAAGTAAACTCGGGGCCCGGCGATGTGTAGACATAACGCAACTTTGCGACGGTTTAAAAGTGCATCAAACGGTTTTACAACACTAAACTTGAATCGCAAGTTTTTTTCTTCTTCTTCTCTTTCCTCCTCGCTTCGAGAAGAAGACGCACTAGATGGATTCCGGGAATAGCTTTCTTCGCATTCGAGTGGTCTTTATGCGGACACTAATTTATAAGTTAATCTTGATAATTTTGTCGCTTGAGTATAAAGTAATTGATTTCTTGTACTGATGTATCCAATAGATATAGGAATTACTACATTTGCATTACTATTTATTGATTCTATAGGAAATTACAGTATTATATACATAAAAAGTACAAATTTCATTATAGTAGTAACATAACAAGACTAAGCAAATAAAGATTTAAAGAAATTATTTACTTGTTTACTGCACATAATATACACAATTTTATACCATATCCAGAAAATAAGTTCATCATTTACAAAGCATCTTTAATTTATAAATGCTCCTAATTTTTATATTTTGTTACATTTGCTATATTTTGTGTATAATTTGTTTTGCATACTTATACCGTAATATTTGTCAAACATTTTGTCAGATTCTTACAAAAAAAAATGGGTAAATGTTGTTAATATTTGTAATTTTAATATGTTTTATAATCATAAATAAAAACAGTTTAAACTAAAAAAAAAATTCATCCAAAAAAAGTATATTTTTCATTATATAAGTTACATTTATTTGTTTTCATTCATTCATGCAATATTTATATAACTATCTAATAAACAATCTTAAATTACATCTTTTTTTTTTCATTTCAAAGATTATTAGAATTTGTCTTATTGTCAATATGTTTTCTGTTAAAAAAACTATTAATCATGTGTCTTTCTACCAAATAAATAATATTTACTTAAATTTAGTCTTTAGTAACGCATAAGTAAAAGATTACCCAAAATCAACTGTTCTGAATTAAGATAAACTGAAAATTGAAAGACAAAAATCTATAATTCCGAGAGTATAAATAAAAACAGTTAAATTTCGTAAATCGGTTTATTCAAAAAATCCGAAAAGTAATTGTCGCAATTTGGATGGAAAATTGACCAAAAAAGAATAAATATTTTGTTTGTCCATCCAGCAGAACGTTTGTCATACATCTAGTTGGCGTGCCGCGCGCATAAAATAGTAATAAAACGCTGTTTCGTGTACTACTGACCTACAAATAATGATCCCGTGCACGAGTGCAGCGGAGAAAATCTCCATCCCGAATTCAATTATAAAGTTCAATTTAATAACCTTTTCGAATGCGAACGCGTTTCGTACTATCAATGTTTCATCTTTCCCTCTTTATCTTTTACAGGTGAACAGGCATGCCAATTTCCAGGAGCACCGGCTCATTCCCACGTCGTCTTCTCCAGCGAAGAAATAGCAAACAACACGAAGGCAAGCTACGTGTGCGAGAGAGGCTTCGAGCTGCTCGGACCATCCGAGAGGTACTGCATCAACGGACACTGGATCCCAGAAGGAATACCATTCTGCGGTAAGAAGAATTTAAGAACGATACACAACTCTTCCTTTAATTAGTGCCCGTGTGTTTGTTGTCCAATTTCGTATTTTGAGATAATAACGGTTCATCATGCTCACTATACATAGAATTTTTTTTGCTCTGTTCATTCTTTCACCGTTTCGAATTATAATTAGAATAAACAAGTTTCTGTTTATTAACAGATTAGCATTCATTATGCGCACTCGATAAAGGTTCTGCGGAGGAAGAAATTTGTACAAAAAAATTAAATAGTTGTGGAAGCAAATTATTTACCTTCTGTTCATTTCATTCGTCGTTTTTATCCAGACTCGGAATTTAATGTCGTTTTAATTGAATCGCTGAGTTAACTGTACACCAGTCAACATTTTAGTTAGTAGCATTAGTGTATTTATTCCTCGCGTAGCAGTCTTTAGGTAAACAACAAGCACGAGGTGAACAATCCACCTCCAATTCTCAGCTTTGAGCGTTCATTTTTTTTTAATATAAATACAAAATCGCCTCCAGCGCGTACGGATTCCACGCTTAATTAATAATTACTCTAACGACTTTTCCGTCCACTCGAAAACCAATTTTACCTGTATGAAAAATATTCCTTTATTCCGAAGATGTTTGTTTCTTTAACAATCGGCGTTACGGTGCAAATTCTTCTTTAGGCCTAAACAGTGGAAGAATAATGAACGAAGCTGAAAAATAGAAATAAAATCGTTAGAATCCTACGCTTGCCATATGCCTGCGCGTGCCAACATATGTTCTTCTCTTCGGCAACAACAGCCTCCTTATTCGCGCTCTCAGAAAAGCGACCACAGAATACGGATACGCTATTCAATGAAGTTCTATTGAAGGAGGAGAAGTAGAAGAAAAAATAATAATAAAACCATCCTCTAATTGAGGAATCCGCCGGAGCGACGATCCTTTGCTTTTCGTGCACAATCAACAGAGTCTGGACGTCTAATTTCGAAAAATAAAGGATACGAGCTCCGTTAACATACATACTCGTATAGTTACCACATAGGTTTCCAAGAAATTCGTTACAACACGGCACTCGGGTACCGTGTTTTTAACGAGGAAGGAATGAGGTGCTATCAATTAAAATAAAGAAACAACAATATAATAAAGGTTTGATAAAGTAATTAGTCTTACATAAATAAATAGTATTAGTTAGAAATAAAAACCTGAAAATTATATAAATTAGATGTTATGTTAATTAAATTATAAACAAATTTAAAAATAATTTTGTAAATAAAAAAATATAATTAATTAAATATTAACTTAAATTTAACCATTCATAAACTTCATTTTCTTATTCCTAAATTAAGAGAGTAAGTAAAATAAGTGCATATTGTAAATAATTAGTAAAATATCAATACTTTTTAAATTTAATGATTTGCAATATAAATTTTAAAGAGAGTCAATTAAATTTTCCCTAAACTAACTGTTGACCTCTTTTTATTTCTATGTCAAAATGAATCTCGAAAACGTACTTCAAAGCACTCAAGAATTTCTAATAAATACACAGTATAAAAGTAAATAAATAGTAAATGCCAATGAATGGTAAATCGAATGAAACCTATCTGCAAATAATCAATTCAAATAGAAATTTGTAACGAATAGTTTGAAAACTGGTACGCCACCACAAGAGTCTCACCATTGAATTCATAATGTACAATGTCATAAAAGAAACGTTACCATTTTCTATTTGCAAGTTTTCAATGGAAATAAATATGAAAAATTTGATTAAAAGAATAGTGGTATTAAATTTCCTATTTGAATGAAAATATTGAATGAATCATTTATAGAAAAAAAAACTATTGTAACGTTTCTTTTATGACAGTTCGTATAAAGTACTTCTATTGCAATAATCACAATTTAAGTGTTTTTTGGAAGTTTAACTATAGGTTTATGTGTGCTTTGTGATAAGGGTTGATAAACACTGCTGTATTGTAATGAATATTTTGATCTTATAAAGATAAATTTCTTTTAAATGGAATTTGTTATAAAAAATCAATAAATTTAGTTTTTTAAATTACTAAAGTGTATCTGTAATTAGTACTAGTACAGTTCAGCAATTAAACCTATTTAGTAATAATAACTGTTGTATTACTTAACAACAACAACAAAATGTACATTGTGAGAAATGCTTTTTGGCCTGGTTAAAATAATGTTAATCTATGTCAAATCAAGATTGAAACCATCTGCGAAAGTGTAAGGAGTATCTGCGAAGGAATTCGTCGGCTATAAAAACAATGTAATAAAACGAACTGGGAATACCAGTAATGGAACGGATCTGTGGATAATCGATCCGTGTGTATATTTGTAGCGAATTCGCGTTTCGAAATTAAGTATGACACGGGGATTCGTCGTGGAATGCAAAACGCGAATTTAGTGCATATCCGCAATCCGAGTGTATAGTCCATATCAGGAGCGTTGAGATGAGGTTTGTAGCAATAATTTGCAGTATGGTCAGAGATCACACAAGTTATTGGTAGAAAATAATAAAAAGGGGAACACAGCTTTTGCTCCTCGCACAACTCGCGATTGTGTGTGGGATTTTATTGACGCAATTGGCGTGACGAAAATCGAGCTCGATAACTGTTTACCATCCATACGTAATCCGATCTTACGGAAGAAGAAAAAAAAGGGGGAATTGCAGAGAATAAGAAAAACTATAAAGAAGACAAGCGCGATGTTTTACATTACATTACATATCATAGCCTTTTTATTCTATCGCTGTTCTTTCTTTTTTGTATACGAATCACCTGAACATAAAACTGTTCACTCTTTATTCGACTAAAGAAAAAAGTATAGTAACATCTGGCTTGCCGGTGTAAATTTTATATTACATAACTACAATTATTTTCTTTAGAATTTCAGATATTTTAATTATTTACCATTAAATAATACAACTATTATCATTACTTAATTGTATTCAACATATGGACGTTATTGTGCATTAAAATTAATTGGAACAAATGCTTCGATTTGCGAAAGAAGAAAAAAATACGTTAAGTAAATAGATTTTTTTTTAGTGATTTATGTTAACTGTAAAAAAATGTTAGTAATTTAATTAGCGATCCACTTTAAATATAGTTCAATCTTTTGGTGAGATTTCTCTCAATTTTTCAATTACCATAATTATAACCAATTTACAACATCTGCAATCTCACTTTGCACTACTTAAATTGAATCAATTTCATGCATTAATATACAAAATACTATTTATCAAAAAACAAAAAAAAATGTATAGTATAATAAAAAAAATCCAATTTTACAAAGTGATAAAATTAATGTTAAATTAACAACCAATAATTGAAAAAAATGTAGTAATTTAGTTCTGTTTCAGCTTCATCCTGAACTATATGAAAACGAACTAAATACTTGACTGTTTAAAGCAAAAACAAACGTTTATTTATATATTAAACAAATAATTTTTAAACAATTTTTCTACTGATCGAAGCCGAACTATACGAAGGATCTGTTACAAAATCTAGTTTGAAATATTTCTTTAAATTATATACAAGTAAATGAAAGAGTAATTAGATTTAAAGAACTGATTATGTAACAGCAAATTTATGCAAAAAAAATGTACCTTAGAATTCAATTAAATAAATGCGGTTATTCAAATAAACTAAGTTCTTGCTAATATTATCTTAATTCGGAATGCATAGATCAAGGTATTCGAAGTAATCTCAATTATAAACTGGTTTAGCTTAAAACTCTATTTTTTTGTTGAAATAAATGCAAAGTCGTTGCATGCTCCAGTTTCAGAGGTTCGTCCATTTCTAATCGGAGTTAATTAAAACAGCATTCTTCTCCTACTTTCGTTATTGTCTTATTGAATGTAAAAGCCTTCCGTATTTATTAACACTTTTTTTATATAGTACTAAGCTTCTTCATTCAATCTGGATTGCGTTGGCATTTAATTACTTTAAGGATATTTACAGTAAATGTTGCATACAAACTGGAATTTACCAATTTATGTTTATCTCTCAGTGTATGTTAGATTTAATTTCCAATAATATTTGCATGCTAATCTCTTGGGAATCGTTTATCACGTGCTGAGCACATATTTTTATTTTGAATATTATGCAAGCAATTCCCGTTACACTTTGTTTCTTTTCTTTATCCAGATAAGGTATTTTCGTTATACGACCAATGAGTTCTTGAAGGTTGCATGTTATTTATTGCTATTTCATTGCAAGAGATATTTTGCAAACTCGAGCTTTTAACCGTAACAAGTTTAATGCGTATGCATTGACATATTAAATGTTCGGGTTTTATTAGTTCTGATTTAATTTCAAATCAGATTTGCATTTCATGATAAAATTTTGAAAAAACAGACTCTATTAAAGCATACATTGTAATTCAATAATATGAGAGTAAAATCATCGCATTTTCAATGTTTGAGGAATTTTTTATATTAATTCTTTGCGAAAATATTATTTATTCATTTGCAATTTATATTAATTTTGATTAATTATGTAACAGCAAATTAATACTATTGTTAAGTGATTTGTTTGAAACCGGACTAATCGAGGGACTAAATACGTAAATAATTTTACTTGAAACTTGATTACATAAAAATAACATACAATTAAAGAACTAATCAAACGAGAAGATAGATACAGTTAAATCATGTTATTCTTAGCTTTGTTAAAGAATTTTGCACGTGTATATATTAGTTTCACCAATATCCTGGACTGTTTAAATCCGGACTAATCGAGGCTAAATACATAATATGAAGCATCAAAACAGATTTCTATAAAGAGAAAAAAATAATTTTGTGTACTAATTCTTTAGAATTTATTTGGAAATTCCAAACCGAACTTTAGTGAATTCGCACTATTCAAGTTTTTGCTGTAATTTATTTTATCACAACAATTACTAATTCTTAAATAACAAAAAGTGATGTTAAATTGCATTTCTATTTTCAAATCGTAACAAATTAAATCTATAATTAACTGACATTTTCAAACTGTACTATTGACATTTTATACGTTTCAAATATGTTGCATAATTTCAAAGTTTACAATTATCGCAGTAAATAGCTTGAAATTAATTTATTCCTTTTAGTGTTTGCGTCATGATTAATTAAAATTTACATTTCACGCTCAATTGTATTTTATGTGTGATTAAAACCTTTGGAAATGTGGCATTTAATTTATCCATTAATATTTTTTATTAAAAACTTTCGTAATTTTAATTTCTGTTTTCTTGATATTTACTTATTAAAATAAAAAATGAAAATGATTATTTTATAATTGTTATTACAAGCTTGAATTTGAAATGGTTTGATGATTATTTTGTGCAGAATATAAATATTAATGAATTCAATTTATTACTTGCATAAACAATACTAAATAAAATCAAAGTAATTAAATAGAATAATTTAGTAAAATATGTTTCAACATCGTCCAAATACTCTTTTAATCTTCATTAGCTTAGCATTAATTCTTAGTTTGATGGATTCTTGAATTAAAATATTTTTACAACTATATTCATATCAAACATACTATTGTCGAAATGAGTGTGAAGTTGATTGTTTGTTGAGTGTTTATCAGTTACTTGTACATAGTTATTACATATAACAGTGAACATTTAATAGGAAAATTATCTATAAGTTAGGATTATTTTCACTAAAAAACGTTTTCAGTGTCATTTAAGCATGTTTTAAATTTTTTGGTTTTTAACATTCTTTCGACAAGAATTTCTTTAATATCGTTTTCATTTTATTTGTCTTTATTACTAACATCATCATTTTCGAAATGAGCCTCTTGTTAACTTCATTTTTAATTTATTTGATGTTATTTTCGTCTTCTAGTTACTAGATTCTAATACAACTTCGGGCATTAAACTCCATTTAAGTATATCTTAGTGACTTCTTTCTAATAACTATCAATGTTTTCGTTATTTCGAAGCATCTTTGTCAGAGGTATCGTTAAACGAGCTATGACTATACAATTGTTTTTTTTATAATTAGAAACTATTTCAGTCTTGTTTTCCTTTACTTTATCTTGTCTTAAGATATTCATGAATTCTTCCATATGGTCTTCAAAAATACATAATTTATATTATTTCTGAAAATATCGTTTTCATTTTATTGACGGGATATTCAAAAAATTCAAAATTTAGAAAGTTCTTAAATCCTAGATTTAGTTTAATCGATTTTTACTTAATTATCAAAAAGAAAGTGTAAATATACTATTAAAAGCATCGTAACATCTGTTTAGAATATGAATAATATGGCATATTTTCAAATGTTGTTACAGTAGTGTTAGACATAAAGATATGATCGGAATCGTGTGATTTCCGCGATTCCTCTATCCTAGAATCAGAAAACAGGTAGAGAATTCTAAAGCTTTGACATAATTTCTTCTGAAAGAAAAAATGTAAATTATACACGTGCAGGTAGATATTGAAGTTTCATCCCGTATAAAAGTATCGTAGCTAATGGTACTAAATGACTAATTAACAAAGAAATCGCGCATGTGGGCATCAATCAGAAACAAATGTGAAATTAATAATAATAAAATATCGCAATTCAATTTCACATCGATTAATGCAATTATTCTCTGCAATAATAATGTTGTTGTTATTTTGCATATACAATTAACTCGATGAATATGTAACGATCATAATAAACAAATTTAATTAAAATACATTAGCTTCGATTAATCGCAACAGCTTGCGCAACACCTGCTAATTAGCGGGTATATTTCGATTTGAAAGTGAAAAAAATCGCAATTAACCGTTTGCACTTGGCTGGAAGCGAAAACCTCTATTCGGTTTCGGACATGCCAAAATCGAATCAACCTGTCGAAGGAGAAAAAAAATAATAATTTAATGAAAACGAAACGCGTTCATTGTGGATCCGTTAGGAACGTGCAAAGAAACTGTACATTCTTTTTTTGGAGGTGTCCGTGCGGCAATTAGAATATACTCCTTTCGTTAACAAATAATTTGTTTTGTGTTCTTAAGCTGAGTATTCCAGTAGTGGAAAAAGGCTGAGGGAAAACCGCTCAGTCCGTCGATGAAAATGGAGCGCGCGTTTACTTCTGAGCGCGAGTGTTAAATTATTTAGTGGAGATTCCGTTACTCGATGGATGATGACCTTAACCCGGTACACATTGAAATCCTTGAGCTTTCTTCCTACATACCACAGGTACAAGGTGTATAAGGAAACGGAGAACAGAAGATATATATATAAGTATAACATGTTCGTGTATAAAAAGAACCTGTCGCGCTCATCGTTACTCATTACCGAATTATGCAAATCCGCGCAGGAGAAAAACAATGTTTAAAAGATTGCTTTAACATTAAACTGGGTCACCGAAGAGCTGCGCTCTGCACGCTTCGAAACTCTTAATATTCAAAACTTTATTCTTTTAACATTAAACGTGCGGAACTGCTTCTGCTCAACGCTGACATTTCTCTCTTTCTTAATTGTAACAATTAAATGCTCTTGTTTATTGTTACTTGTTTTTTTTTTCTTAATTTCTATTCTCATTATGTTACTCAAATAAAAGTAACGAGAAAATCGTGAATCGGTAACGATAATCGTTTAACCCATATTTGAAATAATCAACGATATGCATTATTTAGAAAGAGTATAGCTTAAGCAAATTGCATAATTTATTGTTATTCATAATTTTTGTATAAATTGCATAATTTACGTAAATTGCGTTTACTTTGAAACAAAGTGAAAAAAACTTGCGTTGGAGGAGGAATTGTTTAATTAGTTTGAATTGTATAATAAATGGTAACACTTTTTCTTGCTGCCTACTGGACCAACTACTTTTGATTGGTTCCTGGCCAATGCAAATGCAAATGTGGGAACAACACGAAAACAAGAAAACTTTCCCCTTTTACCCGTTCGCAGTCGATCCTTTCGACCATGTCTTTCTTTATGGCCGCCGCTCATCTGTCACCAATAAATCAGCAGGCGGGCGAAAATAGATCATAATAATTACATTTGAACCGGTGAAGAGGCAAGAGAAAGTTATATTTCTGCAGAGACACACGAGCGATCCAATTCCAACAATTTTTTATATGGGGTTTTATATTTATACAAATTTGCAACATAAACCTTGATTTTTACAATTATATCTGCAACAAGTAAATATTACACAAACCTTTTGTTTCAAAAAATCTCAAATTATTTTCTTAAATTTTTCATTAATTTTTATATCAGCGACTCTAGTCTTGATCTTGAATTATCATCATTAACTCTAGGGACACTGGACTAACACTGTTTGAGGTTCCCCATTTATCCAAAGTTTGGTTTAATTGTGTTCAATTTTATTATTTTTACCGTCCTTTAATTGAAAACTGCCACTTATAATAAAGACATTTCATTTCCAAGTAGTCTTATGAAAGTAAATTTCATGGAAATTATTTTATTATAAAATGTCTCTTCAAAACTTCAATTTTATTCAAGAGTAAATATTACTCATACAGTAGTCTTCTGATAGTAACATTCATTTAAATTACTTTGTAAATTGTCTCTTCAAAAGAATCATAAATCCACTTAATTAGTAAAGATTCAATTTTAAGTAGAAATTATAAAAAATGTAATAAAAAATAATTCCAGAAATTAGAAATACAAAGTCTGTATAAATAATAACAAAAACACTAAATTTTAACGTTAACATTAATTATTATTTGATAATTTTCTTTATAGAAATTATTGAGAAATTAGTTTTTTATTACTGCAAAACTTTTATATGTATGCATAAGTTTTTACAATTTACAATTCTGTATATGCAATTTATAAAAGAAAGTTGTTTTGTAAGTACGGTACATTACCAAGTTTCATTTGTGTATTATTATGTTTATGATTAATTTGTTAGTAACAGAAACCTCTGCCTTTCCACTTGACAACTGCGAATGTTTAACAATAACAGTATTTCATTATTATGCATCTATGACTTGCGCAAACAACTACATAAAAGCGTTGAATGTAAGTAAAATTGATTGGTAATAATTATGATTACAAGTACATTATATTATGAAATTCTCATTTCCCAGAAATGAATTAATTTATTTTGATAATTATTTGCTGCAGACTAAACGAAATAAGTAATAAATAATACAATGGAATATAAACTGTAGGTTATTTATAGAAAAGCAATTGTTTGTGTAGCAATTACAAAACAGAAAAAGACATGGTTTTGTTGCCTAAAGATTACTTCCTTGAGACGATGCTATTATCAATATGGCATATTAATTATCGATTGTGCAACGCTTAATGAAACATCATAGATTAATCACGGACTTTCACCTCGGTATTGTACAATGCAGCACGCTTTAATATAGTTAACATTTCATATATTGCGACGTTCGATGCAGAGAAATTCAATGAAGACAAAAAGAAAAACTCCCAGGCTCAATGGATGATGCTTTTCTGTACCATTAAAACAAAACCTTTATTAACTTTGGACGAGAATAATAGCATCTGCCTGACGCTATCTTTTTTCGTAGGAAATTAACATTCAAAACTCGTTTCGCTCGCGGTGATGCTACACAGGTTTGGAGGAATGAAAGAATAATTGTGTGTAGGAGGCATTATTGAGCCGACACTCAGACCATTTGACCTAGTAGCAGGTAATGTGTATGTATGTGACATGAAGACCCACATCGCCGAAGATAAACTCTCGAATCGGAGCCGGACTGCAAAAAAAAAAACAAATAAAATAAATAAAAACGTTACTTTTTCAATAACTTTCCCCGGAAAAACGCGGATCCGTTGCAAAGTTCTCCCAGAAATTAGACTTTCACGTAACCCAATCCCAATCAATACTTATGTGAAATGAAAACAATGGGAGAGGTGATGTATGAAGAGAAAAAATATACGATCTAATTTATATTAGTTCGCATAGGTTTCCTCGTGTGAACGAAACCGAGATTAATCTTCTTCGCTTGTAGAAATTTGGGTCATTTCATTGTTTCCACCTGCTCGATTTATAGGGTGAAGAAAATTACGGCGCGAGCATAGCAATTAACGTGCTAAGCGAGTTCCAATTCGCTCTCTTGCTTTGCTAAAATTTGGTCTTCGTTGTAACGGCATCTGAATCCCGATTCCACCAATGTCGTGTTTTACGCTCGCTGAAGACGACATACATACAAAATACGTCCTCGATGTCATCTTGTTGTTTCATTTTTCTTTATTTATTTTTTCAGTTCTGAACGTCGCTGTGGGCAAAGCTCCAATGCAAATAAGCACCGAATTGGATGGAATGCCTCACAAAGCCATCGATGGAAGCACCACAAAGAACTTCACCACCGATACGTGCACTCTGACCAAGCAGGAGAATAAACCGTGGTGGTACGTCAACCTTCTCGAACCTTATATGGTGCAATTGGTTCGACTCGATTTTGGAAAGAGCTGTTGTGGTAAGTACAATCAATTAATATCAGTTGTAAAATTAATTTTTGATCATTCAATACATAAAACACAAAAATCTGATTCTTTAATTCAATATTTATATAGTATAGAAAATGATTCCATTAATTAAGATTACTTTACTGACAAGATCAAGTTGCAGACAATATTAATAAGAATTACAAGTTTCACTAATTCAACTTATGTTGTTCATGTAGTTTTCTTGTACTTGAAACTCGTTTTAATTCTTTAAAGTTTACGGTTCGCAAAGTATTACTGTATAATGAACACACGTAATAAGCATTTACGAACCAACGCGACAAATTATTTTCTTTCCTTATTAAACTAGTTAAATTGATGTATTTCTTAATGCTTAACTCTTTGTTCCAATACGTTGAAGGTATGAATGAAGCATGATTGAAAGATAAAATATTAATATTTCAAAAAATACTCTTTGCATATACAAATTGCTTCAACTTTTCATTAAATTGCTAATAAAAAAATATAAAGGGGATTGTTAATATATGAACGAAGATTGATTGAAACGTAAAAGAGTGTGACAGGAACAGTTATTGTTCAATCCGCGCGTTGCAGTTATACATGGTTAGAATATAAATGAAATCCGGATTAATTAATTTAAATGAAAAATTAAGGCTCGTGCTCGTTGCGTCCGCCGTAATGAGACGTAACTTTCACTCGGCGGAAGTCTCCGGATAGCAGAGCAAGTAATAAGCGGAAAACGATAAAGATGATGATGATGATCGCGGTGACTAATGAGTTTCTGAAACCGCGAGAGTTTCATGTAACGGAGCATTTGCATAAATCATATGCACTTTCTCTAAATTGGATCATCGATGTTTATTATAAAGAGAAAATGTTTTAGGTGCCATGAATCCTGCGACGCTGGTGGTGCGCGTCGGTAACAACCGTCCGGATCTGGGCTCGAATCCCGTCTGCAATCGTTTCACAGGAGAATTGAAGGAAGGTGAACCTCTCTTCCTGCCCTGCAATCCTCCGATGCCAGGTGCCTTCGTCAGCGTTCACATCGAGTACCCAGAGGTCAGCCAGTTGTCCATCTGCGAAGCATTCGTTTACACGGATCAAGCGTTACCAATCGAGAGATGTCCTCAATTCAGGGATCAGCCTCCAGGAAGCATGGCCACTTACAATGGAAAATGCTACATCTTTTACAATAGACCGTTGAAGTTCACGGACGCCCTTTCGTTCTGCAGAAGCAGAGGTGGTACTTTGATCGATGAGAGTAATCCTGCTCTGCAGGGATTCATCAGTTGGGAGCTTTGGAGGAGGCACAGGAATCACTCGAGTGGTAGATACTGGATGGGCGCGGTCAGGGATAAAAATATTTGGACGTGGCTGAAGCAGGAGGAGATTGGTGTTTCGTTTTGGGATAACAAGAATGGAAACGGTCAATGCGCTAGGTACGATGGTACAAGAGGATGGCTTTGGGTCGACACCGATTGCGAAATGCAACTGAATTTTATTTGTCAACATCGTGAGTACTTTCATAGAAACGAATATATTCGATAGTAGTTTTATAAATTTTATTTATTTAACAGAACCTAAAGCTTGCGGACGTCCGGAACAACCACCAAACTCGACAATGATTGCGCAAAACTTTAATGTTGGAGCAAACGTTGAATACACCTGTGACGAGGGACATTTGCTCGTTGGACCGACGACCAGGACCTGCCTGGATACAGGATTCTACAACGAATTTCCACCAGTTTGCAAACGTAATTATAACTACATTAGTCAATATTTTCTACAAACACTATATTCTCCATGGACGAATGAAAACAATCCAACTAAACTAGTTCAACAAAAAATCAAACGTGATTGTAATTTGCAGGAATTCAATGCGGATACCCAGCCGACATCGCCAACGGAGAGTACACCTTATTGAACAACAGCATCGGTTATCTGAGCAGAGTAATTTACACTTGCGATAAGGGCTATTTGATGGTGGGAAGGGCACAATTGGCGTGCGACATCGACGAAAGATGGAATGGACCTCCACCACGTTGCGAAGGTAAGATTGTTAAAAATGCAATGAAACAATTGAATTCAATTTCAATTTCAATTTGCAGCCATTACCTGTCGTCCACCTGTTGAAATAACCAACGGTTCGATCAAAATCAGCAATTCCGCGTTCATCTTCGGAACGATCATCGAGTACAGTTGCAATCCCGGTTTCAAATTGATTGGATCCAATGTTCTCACGTGCTTGGAGAATGGTCAATACGATGTGGTTCCACCCACTTGTCAAGGTAATTATATATGTGGTATATTTTGATGATGTTGATTTATTGTTGTTGTTTTTATTTTTGTAGAAGAAATTATCACCACGACACCAACGACTACTACTACTGTTACGAAAACCACCCGCATCCCAACAAAGACTCGAGGAAGGCCCACTCGTCCCGTTCCTACAACAATTCGTGCGGAAACTGATATAATTCGTTTAGAGAAGACGAAGAGACCCGCTGTGACCTACCGACCAACAGCTACGACCACTGAGAGGATCACAAGCACCACTCATACACCTCCATTGATTTTGGCCGCCGATCATCCACAAGACAACGAAATTGCTGGAAGCTCTAACATTCAGCAAGGACAAACACCTAATGTTAATGTCCCGATGTCAATTGATGGCAGGGAGGAGAGAAGAGAACCGTTCGGAGCTAAGCTTAATTTGGGAGCTATCATAGCGCTCGGTGCCTTCGGAGGATTCATCTTCCTAGCTGCGATCATCACCACCATCATCATATTAGTTAGAAGGTAAGAGGCATTCAATCAAACTACAAAAAATAAAATAGATCATACAATCATATGAATGGCAATAAATGCGCGATACTTTATGTGTGCAGTGCGGGATCGTCCAGGCGGCGGTCGTCGCATCGTGTAGCTGTCGGGGGCAGAGGTGGCGCCAGAGGTGGCGGCGGGGGTGGTACACATGGCGCGATGCCTTCGCGATGGTACACTCTGCTGGCGTTGCCGTTCCCCGATCAGCAGATCGGCCGAAGGGAATTCACCCGAAATTATCGGACGCACCGAGCTGGATACTTCTCCAACCCCATCTAGCCATCAAACCATTTAAAAACTGCCCCACGCACACGCGTACAAGGTACTAATGATTACAAGACAAAAAAAGAAAAGAAATAAAAGAAAGAGAGTTAAAAAAGATGATCCCAGACCGCCTCCAGTAAACAATCTCGCACTGCACTCCAATATTTCAAAACGCATGATCTATGTTACTGTACTGCACGGTAGACAACATCATAGTTTCAAACCCAGTAATTTCCATCTTTTCATTAGCGTACTTTCAACTGCCTCAGCGCAAATATTAAAAATATTGATATAATTATTTCAATTCAAATCAGTCGAAAGATCTAGTTCAGAATCAAAATTATGTACAAAACAAATAACATTTATATTCGAACAAATCTATATTTTAATATTAATTGCTATTATTATTATTCAATATTATTGTATCACATAATCATTATTACTATATAATAACCAAAAACTTGTTACAATATGAATAATGTTTAGTGAAACACTTTTATAACAACATTACATGAATTGGTATAAATATTGCAAAGTAGGCCTTTCCGCCCTAAAAAATACATATTTCCAAGTAGATTACATTTGTTGAATACTTTTAGAATATCTCTAATCTTCAGTTAATAAAGTAGTTTAAAGTTTTCATCTAAAACAGAAAATTTGCAGTATTGAATATATAGTTTGTTGTGTGCTTTTCTGTTGCTAAATGATTTGTTAATGTTTCAGAAATCGAAGTGCCAAACATTATCGCCATCGTGCATCACCGGACTGCAACACGGTCGCATCCTTCGACTCCTCGAGCTCAGGATCCAGGAACGGTCTCAATCGCTACTATCGCCAAGCATGGGAGAATCTGCACGAATCGGCCGGCGCCAAAGGGGCGGCAGTCATGAAACCTAGTGGCTCACCTCTTCGACGCAAAGAGACCATGGACGAACCCTACGTGAGGAACAGCGAAAGACATCGTGACGCATCCGAATTGGTCGTTGCGGACGTTGCCAGAACATCGGCGGAGAAGAAGCGCCATCATCATCACCACCATCACCACGACAAGGCGGCTCCGCCCCGCGACTGGCGCTCCACCAACGAAAACACCAGACACAAGAGATATTGACAGCCTCCCCTCATGATTATCACAGTACAATTGGAAGATTAGCAAATTCTTTTATTTTATTATTTTTATTTTATTTTTGTTTTGTTATAATTATTTATAATTTATTTATTCCTTTTTTGAGCACTTTAGATTTTTCGAACAGACGAGGAAAACGATATCAAAAATAAAAAAAATACGGAAAGAATTAAGAGAAAAAAGAAACACACACACAAAAATACCAAAGAAAAATATTTCAAAACGTGATCGCGAAAAAAAACAGAAGAGGCAATAACAATAATGTTGAAATAAATTTCTAAATATATATTTTTTTGTTTGTATCAGGACGAAGGAAATGAAGTCCTTGGCCTTGCTTTCGGGTTTCGGTCTATGACGATTGCAGCAGTCGCTGATCGAAACGGGGAAGGCAAGGCTAATGCACCAATTCATTCTTAATTAACGACTGAGAAGGAAAGTTATATAATTAACCAAAAAGTAAATAAACAATATATGAAAATAGGGTAAAACTGTATGCATAAATATATATACATTTTGTTTTGTACACGTAATTTACTATAGTGCCATGCAAATAGGCATTCATTCCAATACTTGCATTCAATTTTATTTACATTTCGCTACGAAGATAATAACTATTGTAGGTGTAGTAGCCCTTGCGTTTTTTCAAAATAAACATTTACTTTCTAAGGCTTAATTTTATTGATAGTTTTTTAAGTTTCAATTGTGAGATAATATGTAATATAGATTCTATGTATTTAAAGTATAGAGTATAATTAATATATTTGTGTTAATTAAAATGTTCGCATCAATTATTTTCCACATCCCTAATTACCAAGTTTTATATTTTAATCAATAAATCAATTAATCACTTAAAAAATATTATATTGCTATTTAAAGTTTTGAATTTCATATTTAATATAAATTTACTCAGATCACATTTTCCACACTTTCATAATTCTATTTGTTGTAATTATTTTATTAGTTACTAACTGTATTTATCATAGATTTATAAGTATACTTCGTTTCAAAGAAAACAAGAATGAACAAGAAACTGTTAAGCAAATTTTATAAATATCATACGAGAACTAACAAAAGTTGATAATGTTATTTATAATTGTTTATAAATCAAATCAAATAAATTTTTATTGATTGAAAAATTAAAATGAACCTTTATATAAATATAACATATAACCTTTTTCAGTTGGTAATGAGTAATGGTAAGTAACTAATCTTGGAATTCGAGAAGACAAACGAATTTGCTTATTTACACATGTATTTAAATAATCAGAATTGAACAACAACAAGATCTGGGGAGAAAAGAAAAAAATGAATCAACTGAACTCTAAAATATATATATATAAAATTAATTTTATTGCTTTTTACATGTTTTAAAAAAATAATTGCACTTTGGAATCATAAAATATGGTTTTCGGAATAAAATCCACGCTTATAAATATTAAAATTAAATTAAAAACAAGTACAATTTCGAATACTGATTAAATACACGTCGTCAATTTATACAGATACATATATATATCTCTCAATTGCATTCGATAATTCCCATTTACGTTGGTTCGTTCAAACGTGATGATTGTTGGTCATACGAGGCGGCGGAGTCGGTTTCCTCAGCTGTTTTCCTATAGTCTGCACGTGGAATCCGTATTCCAGAAGCTTCTCGTGGTCAAGGATTTTCCTTCCGTCGAAAATGAACGCCGGTTTCATCATTCCATCGTATATCTTTTTGTAATCCAATACCTAAAATGAATACAATGAAGATTAGATATAATACCTCTTTCTATAAACAAAGTTTTATTATAATAATTGTAACTTCAATATCAATTAAGCGATAGTTAGTTTATATTATTGCATAAGAATACTAAAACTTACCATGAACTCATCCCATTCTGTGCATACAACGATTGCGTGTGTTCCTTTGGTTGCCGAATACGCATCCTCGCAAACCTTCACGGTTTTCCTGACCTGCTCCGGAGATTCACATATGGACGGATGCGTGAGATCCTTAAAGATTTGGGACTCCTCCACCTTCGGATCGTAGATATTCAAGGTGGCACCTTCGTCCAGAAGGGTTTTGGCCACATAAATGGCCGGACTCTCGCGAGTGTCTCCGGTGTTCTTCTTGAATGCGAAACCCAAGAGCGCGATGTTCTTACCGCTGACGGTATTGAACAGAGCTTGAACGACTTTGGCAGTGAACCTCGATTTCTGGTATTCGTTCATATCGATCACCTGCTGCCAGTATGCGGCCACCTCGGGCAGATTCAGGCATTCGCAGATGTACACCAGATTTAGGATGTCCTTTTGAAAACAGCTCCCACCGAAACCGATAATTAAAAAAAAGAGATAGAGCACATCAAATACTGATTGGATCTTCCGATGCCTCCGGAGAAATCCAGAATCAATGCGACGACGGTGTTAAATCCTTACCAATGGAAGCCTGCAGGAACTTCGAACCGATCCTCGAGTCCAGACCGACAGCTCGAGCCACCTCCGAAACGTCGGCTCCGGTAGCCTCGCATACTGCTGACAAGGAATTGATGCTCGAAACACGCTGAGCCAACATCGCATTTGCAGCCTAAACAAACACAAAATAGTAATTATTATATGTATTGTAGTTATTAATAGGTTTGTTGTTATTCCATTATTACATAAAACTTCGCTTTGAGCAACATTTGGTACAAGATTTTCTAGTTTTACTTCAAATAATTATTTTTCTTGAATTAATATCATTTAATAGTATAATGCTCAATCAAATTAAGGTATCTATAATTGAGAAATGTTTCTTTAAACATACAATAAATTATTACAAGCCACACACGTTGCTTAACATCGAGATTATCCAATATGATTAACAAATTGGAATTAAAAATCAGTCACACGGATATTTGTAATCCCTGTGTCGCAACTTTTATTATTGTCGAATCAAATGTTATTTTCGTACGATAAAAAAAACATGTACTAAGTAAACAACCTAATCAAAATATTCAGTTAAGCAACAAAGCGAACCTAGATGATTGGAATAGATTTATCGTCCCAGGTATTTAACTGACGTCACGTTCTGAATTTACTTTGAACGTTATCAGACACAAAGCATTCCAATTTTGCATGCAAAAAATAATAATAAGCGAAACACATAAAAGCGAAACCATTTATCGATCACTCACTAATTTTGATAATTCCGATGACCACGTATTTGTAGTTAAAATATTTTTTCTTGGTATCCAGTGCTCGTAGATCTTGCATAACTGCTCGATAGCTCCGCTATTTTCACCACCAATTAGAACGCGATCAGCGTAAAGCAAATCATTGATTGCAGTACCTGTAAGAGACAACAAAGAGTCATAATCAACGGTTTTCAAATTGGTAATATAGGGAATTGCTAACCCTCAGCCAGAAACTCGGGATTCGAGAGAATGTGATAAGTCACTCCCGGTTTGTTGTTGGCATACAAGATGTTCTGGATGCTCTCGGCAGCCCTCACCGGCACCGTACTCTTTTCCACGACGATTTTATCGCTTTGCGCGATATCTGCAATCATTCGAGCGGCACCTTCAACGTACTTCAAATCTGCTGCCCGGCCCTAAATCAAAAAATAAATTTTATAAAAACAACATCAATTGCAGTAATTTAGCCTTGCGTTTGTAAAATCAATAAACATAAACGCGCGACCTTACGTGCATCAATTATATAAACGCGATTTGCTCAATATCAGCAATTGCGAAATGCTTTCATTGAATGAAATAATAATTGTTTACCTTTCCGTTGCCGAAGGTTTTTGTTGGGGTATTGACAGATATGAATATCAGGTCTGCCTCAAGGATGGCTGTTTTGATGTCATTGGTGAAAAAGAGATTCTTGCCTCGGCATTCCTTTACTACATCATCTAAGAGTGGCTGCAAGTCAAGAGGAATAAATTTAATTCATAAATACAATGCAATAAGAGTGTACTCTTACCTCATATATGGGCAATTTCTCTGAGTTCCACTGTGCAATCCTCTCCACACTTAAGTCCACTACTGTGACTTTAATATCAGGACATTTCCAAGCAATAACACTGCAAGTTGGTCCACCAACATAGCCAGCTCCCAGACAGCATATATTTTTAATTGACATTTTTTTAATCTAAAACAAACATAAATTTTAATTAATGAACATTAAATTTATAATTAGCAAATAATTAATATTAATCATTAACAAACTTTGATATATAGTCATATAAATTGACTATTAGCTAAATAGTACCATACAATTTATATTTTAATAATATTATATTTTAAAAAACTGGAACTTACAAACTGTATGAAAGAAAAGTAAAGCTTATAATTATCTAGTGTTAAATTTTATCTAATCTAAAAGAATTAAAACAATTTCAAAAGTTATAGGTTAGGATATCTGGATACTCCCCCTAATGAATTAACAATAGTCAGGGCATTGGTCAGATATTGAAAGATGATTTTAGCAAAACTAGTTTGATTTTTTGCAAATACAATAGAATGTTATAAGTTCAAATAAAACAATGATTGAATGAAGAATCTTACCAAATTTTCTCTTTTCCTTTCAATGTACCACGTAATCAACGTCTGAATTGTTTGTGCTTACTAAAAGGATGTATGAACTCGATGATGGTGATGTGATGATCAGTGATGATGTTAATGGTAAATAAACCGGCAGTAAAATGTAACCTCACGGCTAACTCTAGAACTACAACTCCTGGAACTGGCATTAGTCACGTTCAATGGCTTGCTTTATACTTGACTGAGTGCTGGGAACAGTAGCGGATTTAAGCACATGAGCGCGTCTTGGTCCTAAAATCTTAAATTGGGCCCACGACAATCTTAATACTGCCATTCGAAACCGATACTTCCGTCATCATTTTTAGCAAAAAATATTTGAATTGAAAGTGTTTAGAGGAGGGCCTCACAATTAAATTGCGCCTGGGTCCTCTGAAGTGCTAAATCCGCCACTGACCAGAAGTCGATGCACACAGCAACGAGAAAAAAGAACACAATTCAATAATATATATTAACTAAATTCTAAATTCATGCTATGGTCGCCTGTATCACGAAAAGTCGTTGATTCAATTCCCAAAAACCAACAAAAATTTGTGGTGGCTGTTAAACCCGAAAGGGGTAGAAATAGGGCCGGAAAAGATTTATATCAATAAATAAATTGATATAAATCTCTTTTTGATAAAAAAAAAATAAATTCATTTGCTTATCAACATTCAGTTACTAACATAGCATATGCTGTAGCTATAGTCTTGATACAAAAAAAATCATCAGTTGAGAAGTGTCACTTATCTGCACACTCGACGAAAAGTAAATAAAACTAAATATATACAAATAAGTTTTTAAATAAAGTTCATCATCATTATATTAAATTAAAGTGCATTCGTTAATATTTAAAATTGTTTAAGGAATATATTTGCTTTCCACTGCAGAGCACTTTTCATACTATTTAAATATACATATCTCTGATTAAAGAGATTAGCTAGAATTATAATTGTTTGAATCACTGAAATACATTATTCTTACGATTTTCTTAAATTGATCTTTGTCTAAATTTATCAAAACTTTTTATTTGTAATTACTAATTTTACAAATTTTATCAAACATTAACATGTAATAAAAATCAATCAAAATATTTAATTTCCAAGTATCTTTTGAAAGTATATAAAATTTATTAATTTCTACATAATAATTTTAATATTGCCTCTATTATAACATAAACATAATTTCAATATGAAAAATAATATATATTAAAAATTATAAAAAAAAACATGTGAAAAGACAGGTACAAGAAGTAACAAATAAATATATGCACACCAAAGGGAAACGAAAATGTGAGTTCATGTTAATTTATCCCTCAGACTAGCAGAGCTTGGATTCATTGCATCTCTGAGCACATCGTCATCTTTGGACAAATTAAACAATTTCTTTATTAATACGTATAATATTACTTGCTTAACTTTAAGCATTTCGTAAGTATATTTTTGCATCTTCGTAAGTATATAAAAATATTTCATTAGTTGTTATCAATAAATGACTTTTTCTTAAATTTACTGCTTATTTTTATGAACAAGATGACCTTTTTGGTAATTAATAAAAAACGACAAAAGAAACAAATGCAACAAAACAGTACATTTTTCAAAAATATTATATTTTATTAAAGAAATTATCAATTTTTGTTTGGACTGTTAATTTTTTAATCACTATATATCTCCTTGTAATAAGTTAGAGCTTTTAGGATTTTGTTCGTAAGTCCGGGAGTTCGTAAGTCGGGGCATACCTGTACTGGAGAGTTTCAGAAACCTTTGTAAATTCACTTATAGATTAAGAAAAGTTGGATTAAGTTATTGTATAAAAGAAAATCGATTATTTCTATTATATAATAAATAAAAGTAAATAGTATAAGAAAATATCGATATTTAATTCGTATATTTTTTCGAAATAATGTCAGTTGGCAGCACAGAAATAGAAGTTTCGTATGTCCGGGAGTTCGTAAGTCGGGGGATACCTGTACTGGAGAGTTTCAGAAACCTCTGTAAATTCACTTATAGATTAAGCAAACTCGGATTAAGTTATAGTATAAAGGAAAATCTATTATTTCTATTATAAAATAAATAAAAGTAAAGAGTATAAGAAAATATCGATATTTAATTCGTATATTTTTTCGAAATAATGTCAGTTGGCAGCACCAAAATTGAAGTTTCGATGTATTGGGAGTTGCTGTGTTTTTGTATACAAAATTCACTCAGACATCTTGTATTGTGAAGTGTTGAGAAGTGACCCAAAGTGACAGTTGAAAGGGAAGTTCAGTTGTTAGTGTATGTTTACTGGTCAATTTTTCGGTGAAATTGAAATAAGTAAAAACCGAGGGCCGGTATTTCATTCAGCATTGATATATATGGCCTAGATAGAGCCATGGGTTTCGAATTGACTCGTTTCCAAGGAGATGTCGACGAAGAATTGGTATGCCCCATATGCTCTGGTGTTCTTGAAGATCCATTGCAGGTAAATGATGTTATGAAATGCATTACCAAATATAGTCAATTCCTCAAACCCAAATTTTTTTTTTAGGCACCAGTCTGTGAACACGCGTTCTGTCGAAACTGTATCCAAGAATGGATATCAAGACAACCCACCTGTCCTGTTGATCGACAACACCTCACAAGTGGTGTTCTAAGACAAGTTCCAAGAATACTAAGAAATTTGCTTTCAAGGTAAATATATTAGATTACTTTCAATTTCCTAACTAAACTTATTCTGAAAATCACTAGTTATATATACTTATTATTTTTTTTAACAACAGTCATTCATTCAATTTAAATGTATTTAATTAAGTTTTTATAATTATTAACAGACATTCATTCATTTTTTATACAAAAAATTATTAGCAAATATAAAATTCTTACTAAACATTACATAATTAAAACTTTTAATTCAAGACAGTAATTAATATGTAAAAACAGTTACATTTTCTTCGTTACTAACCTATTGACGTATATATTTCTAATTTCATAGTAATTTTTTTCTACTTGCCATTTTTATATTTATTGATAACGTTTTTATTTGATTTTTGAAAATAACGTTGCAAATGCACCAATCTTACAAATTCCCAACTACCTACGAAATACCTGTTGATTTGTATATAAAATAAAGTTGGGACAACAAAATGAGTATAGTGTTAATAATAATTAAAACATATGTTATTAATAATAATCTTTATTGTAACAGTAAAAAAAAACATATTTATTACAACTTTTATAATTATTTAATATTGGATGTAATTATTTCAGACTCTCGATAAATTGTGATAATGCTCAATATGGCTGTCAAAGGACATTGAAACTCGACAATCTTTCAGCACACTTGGAAGAATGCGAACACAATCCAAAAAGGCCGTTGCCGTGCGAGTCAGGCTGTGGATTAATTATTCCAAAAGACGAATTAAAGGATCACAACTGCATAAAAGAGTTAAGAAGTCTAATACAAACACAACAGCAAAAGATTATCGAATTTCAGCAAGATCTGCAGGAACAGCGCTTCACTATCAATGAGCAAAAGAGAGAATTGCAACTTTTAAAGGTAAATTGTAAATAGGTATTTATTATATGTAGTTCATAATTTCGTTAAATAGGAATTCATGAGAGCCATGAGGATTTCCAATCCTACCATGAGAGCCATCGCTGACGCCATGGAAAGGGACGAAGTGTTGAGGTGGAGCAACTCATTGACGAGGGCTCGAGTTACTAGATGGGGTGGAATGATTTCTACGCCTGACGAAGTTCTTCAGGTAAATTTTAAAAAAATCACTAAAAAGAGACAATATTTATAGAAATAAATGTTGATTTGTAGAGGATGATCAAGAGAACTTTGGGTGAAATTGGATGCCCGTCACATATAATTGATGATCTGATGGAGAATTGCCACGAGAGAAGATGGCCAGCAGGATTGTGTTCTCTTGAGACTCGACAGAACAACAGGAGGCAGTACGAGAATTACGTGTGCAAAAGGGTGCCGGGTAAACAAGCTGTGCTGGTGTTATCCTGTGATAATGGACACATGAACGAAGACATGATGGTTGAGCCCGGATTGGTAATGATCTTTGCGCATGGAATTGAGTAAATAATATAAATATAAACGCATTCCCACTATGAAAGAAAATCATCCATATGATCGATATTCCATCGTGTGACAGTATTTTTGCGGGATGCCAAAAAAAAAGTGATTATAAAACATATACATATTTAAAAAGAAATGCATCCAATAAATTAAAAAAGAATGAGTATACATGTTATAGGAAATGTATTAATTTAAAAAAAAAACACAGAAAAGAAAGTGAAAATTATTTAAATCGTATTAAGCCAAAGCATCGTTTTTCGTTCTCAACAATTGTTTCATTATCACTTTGTATAGAGACTGATTAGTCACCTGAAAAATAGAAGATAAGATAAACGTGTCACAGACGGACTTAATTCATCCACGTGTTTTCCAGTTCCACAATCACATTTTGCTACTCATTTGTGCAAAGCAAAACGAAATTATTCGAAAGTCTCTGGCTTCCATTTCATAAAAATTTTATCCGACTGAAAAAATGTCCGAGATTTTTGTCCTGGACCAACATTTTCAATCATTTTTTTTCTTTGGTATTTTTGATCTCAGATCCCCTTTTATGGCACTAGTCAAGGCAAAAAAAGATATTCATAAAATCTCTTTCAATTTCTTAAGTGTAAATTTGATATATATATCATGTGATTCTGTATTACATCTAGTATCTACTCAATGGGGACATAAATAAGTTTAAATAGCGGAGGAGATTCGATTAAGTATGAAATGTATAATGCAAAAAAAAAATGTACCGTTATTATTCGCGTTCGGTGCATATTCTACGACTAGTTATTATATGTTTATACTTAATAAATGTATTTAAAAAAAAAAGAAGAAAATGTGATCGAAATGAATTTACTGTAACTATTTTTGTTAAAAAAAAAACTAAGCATACTACTTGCTATTAGGTTTTTTTTAAAGTTAAATAAGATGTATTTGTTTAAACTAAATTTGGGCATTTTTTTTGTGTCTTAATATTATTATTATAATTTGTATTGTTTCGTCTTTATTTTAACTAATTATAATTTTCATTGCCAATTATAAATATATATTTTTTTAATTGTATCAATGAACATTCTACATATGATTCTTGTATTTCACACACTCTGTTTTCTATTCTTACAATAAGCAGCATTTGAAGAAGATAAAAATATATGCCGACGAACTTATCACAGCTTTGTAATTTTAACGTTCGTTGAATATGTGGCTATTTAATCCAGTAATATAACATTGTTTGGAGTTCACGAGTATTGTTAACCGGGGAAACCATGATTAACAAAATAGTCGACCAATGAAAATGTCTATTGTAAAATTAATGCAAGGTAAAGTTAAACAGTGTTTCCTAAAATTTCAATGTTGAAACGTTTTCGCTGTATAACTTTACTGATTCTATTGATATATCTGACAGTTTTTTTTGCTAAAAGACACTGGTCTACAGGGTGTATAAGGAATGTGTATTTGATCTTATAGATATAATAAATTGTATTAATATGGTCCAGTTGGATGGGAGAATTCTTCAATCCAATCACTTTGAACCAATTTTCCATTAATTTAATTTCGAAAGTTATAAATAAAAATGTTTTATTTTTTCAGATTGTCTTAAATATAAATGACAGTTTTAATTTTGATACTTATCAATGGTATTTTAGATCTGGAAAAAGTACGTAAATGTGATATTTATTAAATATGTTTTTCTTTTTATTGAAAGAAAACTTGCAGATTTATTAATTGGAATTAAAGCTATAGTGTATAATAAAATATATCTTCAATTAAGTTATATAATCAAAGTTAATATTTATGTTATCCGGATAAAGTTCCAAGACGAAAGCAGTGCCCTTCCTAGTAAATTTGGTGTACCTCGAGGTGTTGTACTTGTACTGATACTCTGTTTTATCAATATGAAACCACGCAACAGTACATTGCAAGAGTTCGTAAATGAAGTTGAAGACTCAGATAATAGGAATATTAAAGACGACGAAACTAAATCCACTTATGAAAATATTTAGTAATTATGTAACTTTAAATAACGAGATGAATAATGTAAAATATGCAGATATACTGTTTATAACGTTATTCTCGAATCGGTGTACTCAAATGCAATACAGTTATGGAGTTCAACAATGAAATACTTCAGCAATTTCAATCGAAAGCGATGCGAACAATCACCGACGAAGCAAGGTATGCATGTTACTTATACACAACGACCTGCAAATTAAGAAAGTTAACAGAGACATTTCCAAATTCCTTGAATTCTATATAGTTCTAAAAAGTATTATGTATTATGAAATATGTTCATAATGTTATTACAATATTAGTTTCATAATAAATATAATGGAAAAAGTATTCAATTTTTGTATACTAAATCAATAGTAGATTTATACAAGACAAGCAAAAGACATGATTACTATGGCGCTACACACAATCTTTTGGAAACGCCAATCTGTAACAAATCAACAATAAATAGAAGGGTCTAAAGCGAGGTTAGTGGGTGTAACTAAGGGCAACCCTGTTCACAATTTAATGATTAATATTAACACACTAGATAATTGAGGGTGAAAGACCTACAATCAATTAACTTTTACAGTAGTTCACATAAATCTTTCTTTTCTTAATGCTTACATCACTTTATCTAGTCCCAAATTAGTTCTAAAAATAAATGCATATAAACTTATTTTATAATTATTAGAATACAAATATATTTGATTGTGAATTATTGTAATTCACAATTGTAGTAACTCCTGTGAATTATATAAATGTACAGATAACAACAGTTACACGTAATTAAACTATTATTAGATACTTAATTATGTTTGAACAATGCAATAAAATTAAAATGCATATAATAATATTACCATTAATGTAAATGTAATGTAAAAATACATAACTATTAACTGTTTTAACTGAAAATTAATTAAAATTACGTATACACAAATAAATACATTGGAAAAGTAAACGCACTGATTGTATACAAACAAAAATATATATTGATTATTAAATGAAAACAGCTTGCTAATGGCGAATGACTAACAAAAACAGCCAACTTAAAACGTTTGCAATACCCTACAATCTGCAATATATTTGTTTAAATTAAGAGTTCTATTCATAATATTAGTGTAATGAGTTTATAATTTGTTTTTATCTGTTATTGCTTTCTAATTGCTTCGTAATGTGATTTGGAAATGTTAGAAATATTTTTTAAATTGCGATGAGAAGTGATTTGTTTTTGAGAATTGCAAATTGATTAATTAGTTAAATCGTTAAGGGTTGTTTGTTGGTTGGATATTCGTTAGAATACTTGTAGATTTAGGTGTTTCTGTTGTATTATATAGGTTGGTGGTATGTGTTTCATCGTTGTTGGCAGCACTGAATTTTCTTACGTCAACCAATGAGGCAACGGAAGAAATTAGGAGCATTTACCTTCAGCTGCAAATTGTTCCCTTATGTGACATGGCGTCTGAGAGGAAAGTTAGTATTAGTTGTTGAAGGGGACACTGAAACGGCGATTGCTATAGAAGCAACAAAAAAACCACACGCATATATGACATTAGGTGAAGGAACGGCTTGTCATAAAAGCCAAAAACGTTCACTAGAGTCTTGCATTGATGGTAATGCATGCAAGGAAAACGCAGCGGATGAGCGATGGGTAGGCATTTTACCCTCTCACATTCTCACCTATAACGTCAAAAAAAAACATATCGAGTGAATAACAACCGATATCCCAATAATATAAACAAAAATACATCCCAAGAAAACCGACCCTTGTCCAACCACAAATACACATTATTATTAAACGTTATTTTTTTTTTTCGTTTGGTTTTCAGGTACTTCGAGAAACACCAGGCCCATCCCTATCAGGTAAACATAACACTTTTTCATTTATACTTTTAAACGAGGTCGGTGCACCGCGAGGGCCGAAAAACAAAAGTTAAAATCAATTCTTGACATCCCGTCCATGAAACATTGATGTGATACTTTGGTGGAAAAAAACACGTACGTCGATTTGTGCCTTTATAAGTATTGCTCGTTGCAAAGGGAAACGTGTGCCGCGCTATATACGGATACAGTATTTCCTTAAAATTCCACGCAAACGCATCTCGTTTCGTCGTTTTACGACCGGCGGAATCTCTTAAAATCTTCCGCAATTGCCTGTTAGATATTTAATAACAACAAAAATGGCAGCCACACACAGCCCGACCTAACCTTATCCAAAAACAGTGACAGTTTTTCTTCTCGCCAAAGTTTATACTACAATGTAAATAACGCGGTTATTATTAACTTCTGTTGCTAAATGCAAGGTCGCTCGAATCTGCGGGCCCCCTCAATTTCGGTCCAATTGGTTTGGTCTTCAACTCTGGGGGAGACCATTTTGAAAATCTATTTTGCAGCACCTACAATTATATAATATTGATTTTGGTAAATATATTGCATTTCCTCATTTTGACATATAAATACGCCAGTTGAGCTGACTGTCACATGTGTGTGGGGGACAAGCAGCCTTTGGTAGTGATCAACAGGGAAGTCTTATTAGACAAGTGTTTGATGAATGCAACCAGCCTGCAATTGGGTTAACTATGAATAAACAAATGTTTTCTTCGTTGCAACCACTCAATGTTTTTCTCCCTTTCTATGATTGCAGAACACGAAATATAGTTCGTCCAAGAGCTATGGTCAAAACGCAGAAAGGTACGAGCGGATTCGTGACTCGCCGAATGGGAATTACCGTTCGGACAGTCCGGATTCGCAATCTCCAAGGGACAGGGATAGAACTAACCAACCGAAGAGCTACTATCTGCAAAAATTACACAAGGAGAGAGAGAATAGAGACTACAAGCGAGACAAATATGCTGGTATGTTTTTGAATAGCCCTAATCATCTCACAATGCCATCTTTTATGTTTTGATTATTATTTTGTTTGTTTTTGTTCATTTCAATTCCCTAATTTCCAACTTTTCTTTTGCCTATCTGTGTTGTCTATGTAGGCAAATATTTTTCAGATTGTGCCAGATCACCAAAGGACAAGCGGAGCAGCCGTGATTCTGAACACAGAACCAATCATGACCGGAGTGATGACAAAAGCATACTGCACCCAATAAAAGTATCACAGAATCTGTCTTCTAGAGATCGCAAACCAATGCATAACAATTGTGTTGATAAGGTATGTATGCATATAACAGTAACCACCCCACAGTTTACTTTTAACCATATTTAGATTCTGAAGCATTAATTAGACAGTATTTTAATATTTGTATACTACTCGATTTTTAGAGGGATGACAGAGAGAGGGTGTCTAGGTTTGGAGACTGGTCAGAACATATTAGTTCTTCTGGAAAAAAGTATTACTACAACTGCAAAACTGAAGTGTCACAATGGGAGAAGCCAAGGGAATGGACAGAGAGATGTAGAACTAGAGACAGGGATAGGGATTCTGATAGGAACTATGGTGGTGGCGGAAGTAGCGGTGGATCTAGCCGATCTGGTACGCGTAAGTAGTCACAAACACACACATATCAATACATTAACCAAATTTAAATAAATCTGCAAAAAAAAAATATAAAACATCTGCCAATTTGAAATACTATCCATATGAAAGCGAATATACGAATATAAAATAATTATTCCCAATGGTATTCAATTTAATATCAATACCTATTTGAAAAAATGAAACAATCATAAAATAAAAATATAACTTTATCTTATGTAATTTATATTTCTACAGTTAAATTGAACATATTTAATTCATTAATTTATATTATATCAATTAACGCAGTAATTTCTGCGTTTGTTTGTTTTCTCAAATAAAAAATATACTAAAATACTTTATTTTATTTTTAAATATATTCAATATTTTTCTCATATACATCTTGTAAAGTTATGTATTTAGAAAAGTTTTTGTGAAAGGTTTAAAAAAATTCATCATTTAATTTCTTTGTAATAAAATTGTATTCATTACTATTAATTTAAATTATAGTTAATTTAAGAAATATCACTTTAATTATTATTTGTTTAAATTTCTATTTGGATTACATATGAGAATAGAATTGCAATTGTTGTATATAAACCAGGTGCATTGACACTAAAACATGAGATGCACCTGTTGCATCCAAAAGGATATTGACCTGAAAATTTATCAATAAGTTAATATTCAAAGGATAAAAGTTCCATATTCAGGATATGTGTGGCAGTAGCATTGCAATGCAATTATTAAAATCATGTATTCTTTCAAGTTAAATATAACAAGCAGATACTTCTAAAAGTTTACAAATAACACCTTAAGAAATTGTATATGTTATTGTAACATAATGTTTATTATTTATGTTTTTTTTACATATGTTTAGGGCACGATAAACATTCCAGTGGAAGAAGTGGAGGGAGTAAGGATAATTTACGCGAGAGTGCAACGGGTAGCAGTCAGCACTGGAGTAGTCGCGATGATGATCATAGTCTCGGTAAGGAGTCTTCTACGAGGAATTCGTCATCACGTAACAAAAATAGTTCGTCGACAATCTCTGCGTCCGCTGCAGCATCTGCTGGCGAAGACAGTGCGCTGTCTGCCGCCCAGGATATGGACATATCTCCAGGTGATAGCACCCCCACATCAGAAGTCTCCTATCCTTCTGCAGGAAACCAGGAGAACTCGCACGGCCCGGTTCTGTTGGCAAATGCATTGCCACGTTTGATATCGCACCCTCAGACGCCGACGGCAATCTCTTCACGGCAAACAACGGATTCGTCTCCGGCCCTCCAGAGCACACCCTCCCATGTAACCCCAGCGGCCAGTGTGACAACATGCAACGCACCCGGACCACCCATGAACACAAACTCCTCCGCGTCCGCAATAGCTTCATCGGCAATAGCTTCAATTGCTTCTGATTCTAGTGATGCCAAAGGCATACAGACATTCGTTAGGCAAATTGGTGATAATTCTATGCAACAGCAGTCGCTGGCGTCGCTGCTCACAGTCGATACCAATCATGCGTCCATCGCTGGGGGCACCATGATGATACCTGATGGACCGCCGACTCCTACGCATTCAGAAACACCTGACTGTGCTAAAGGTAATTAGTCGTGCTAATCCAATCCTTTTTTCAATAACAATAAGACTAATTGCAGGCAGCCCAGCCGGTACCCTCACAGGTCCTACCAGCAGTGGTTTATCAACATTGCAAGGTGTTGCTAGTTCATTGCAAGCTCTAAGACCACAAGGACCGACGATCACACCTTCCTTGGCAAATCACGTTAGAGACGATTTAGTTAATCACGTGCGAGGATGGCCTGCGGATATACTTGAAAAACAGGTCAGTTGCATTTCATATATGCATAATGTATATTACTAATTTATCCAACGTATCTAGAACAATATCCACAAAAAAGGTGCTACAATCATATTTCTTCAATGCAATATTGATTATATTAGTGGCTTTAAATCATTAAAAATAGTTGCTTATACAACCTGACCTTTTGAATAATGATCACTGGCTGACGTCTGAGTAAGAAATTGCTGTTGTAATTTAATAATAATTCCTAAATGAACTGACTGCTGTAATAAGCAATTTAAAATCTATTGATATCACAATGTGGCATAGTAACGTCAAAGTAATAATATATTTGTATAATTGCATACTTAGACATTGTTTTATATTTATTTTATAACATGCAGTTATTTTAGTATTGTAAAACCATTTATACTGTTTTCATGAATGAAAAATCATAGTTTCAATATCTGTTGTTTTTCTTAAACTATTTCTTATTTGAAGAAAGCTGTATGATTAACAACATAAAATTATCAAAGTGGAGAAGGTTCTTATATGAGAAAAATGTTTTTATATTAAAATCAAAGTGTGTAATATCTAAGCATGTATTATGTTTGTATAGGCCCAAAAACATTCGGAAGAAGCACACATCATGGGCAGTATACAATGTTCAAAGGTGTCTGCAGAACTGAAAACGGCAAGGTCAATAGTTCGTCTTACAGATATCCAAGCTACGCTGCAGGAGCAGAGGTAAGTGTATCGATTACGAAATTATCAGAATCTTAGGCTATTAACACCGCTCTCCTTTTTTTCAGGATACTATTTCTTCGTCAACAAATAAAAACGTTAGAAGAAATGAAGTCTCAAAATTCATTCATGTCTGATGACTCTTAGTGGTTGATTGTGTCTCAGAGCTATATATAATATAGTGTTAACTATAAAACAAAGATTAATGGAAGGGAATATATATATAAATATATATTTAAAAAATTATTTAAGTGAAGAAAAAAAATTGACGATTGCATAAATATTTGTATATTTATATATGGCACCACGATATTTGTTAATTGTTAACAACTAAAAAAAAAGAGAGGAATCATTTCGCAGGTTTAATTTATTTGAACATAAAAATACAAAAGCTCGTACAGTTTGTGGAGAGGCGGTCTCCTCCCGCGAGTGGCATTTTTTTTATTGTAATTACTTTGTGTCTAAATATAGTGAAGTAAAGACTATCTCCTAGGTAGATTTATTAAAGCAAAAAAAAATGTGACTGTATTTGTATTACAATGAAGGTTTTATGTTTTAGTTTTAGAATTAATTTTCTAAATCTGTATATGTATATATGTACATGTATGTATATGTTTATGTGTATGTATATATATCTAATATATTATGGATGTTCCCTTCGGATCCTCGTCTTTATTATATATATATCATATATATGAAGTTCTCTTTACATGCAAATTATAAAAGATAGATGTATAGATTTTTATGTTTTTTTTTCGTATAAACAATTTCCTAGATGTACATTTTCGTTTAATGTTGATTACATATATTTTAGTTTAATCCAATTATTATTATTTTTTTCTAAAAAATGAGTTGTAAATATTTGATTTTATTTCCGCGCAATATTAAGTGCATAACATATATATATTTATTAAATATATGTTTAATCAAAACTCGGTTACAGTAGTATTATGACGTTCTGGACTTTATAGCAGTAGTCATATCGCTATAATCGAGTTTCACCGTGCAACGCAACAACCGTTGATTTTTTTTCTGTTTTTATTTTAGTACAAACTGCGTTGAAATAATGAATAAACGATTGGCTCTTTTAAACGACGTGTAATTTATATAATAATTATTAATACTATTCTTCTTTTTTTTCGCTCTTCTTCCTTTAAATAATTTATGTAATTTATTTTTATTGTATTTTGTTAGGTTTATGTGAGATTTGGGAGGTTTATTATTATGTTCTATTATTTTTTTTTTTGCTAATTTACAAGACGAACGAATGGAAACGAAGATGTGCATTGGATAGGAAATTCGATGAATGGCGCAAAATACTTTCTCTCCTTTTTGTTTTCTTCATTCTATCCTTTTCTCTTGTTTCCGTTGTTATAATTTAAGACAATATTTTTTTACCTTCGATTAGATGATAATACACTGTTGAGGTATTTTGCGCTTGCATTTTTTGTATTTTGCTGTGTACAATTAAATAAACATGAAGTATGTATTAAATTCCGATTCTGTAAAAGCTCTGTTTTTCAACTTCTTTATAATCGATTCCCCCCAAATCTCGTTGAAATATTAATTTAAAATAACATATATACAGTTAAATAACATGTGATATGTAATAGAAATATTGATAAAATGTGTAAAAATAACTTTTTCTATTATTTAATTTCTATATATATATATTAATAATAATAATATCCGTTTCATAGAAAAGACTACTGCATTAATCCTTACCTTGTTCATAAAATATAAATAAATTCTAATAAATCCTGTCTAGATTAAGCTAAAGAAAGTTTGATGATTCTTGTACTCAAGAATGTAAAAATAATGACGTTTTCTGCACATATATCATCACCAAATCGTTAAAGAAAATAGTTCTAGGCATGTTGTGGTAGTATATGTTACTTTTATTAACTTAACCGAAAGAGTGAAAAGAAAAAAATATATTTAATACAACAAAACTTGTGTCTCGTGAGAAGTAGCTTAGTTTCTAAATAGTAGGGAATGCTATGACTATAACATTAATTTATATTTAAAAAAGAAAAACAAATAAAAAATAATAATTTTCTAAACAATGGGACAAAAGATGGAGAAAAATCGACAATTGGCGCCCTATCCTTTCTTTTTAAAAACTAAAATTCTATACAAATTGTGGATGGATTTAAAAATATATATATATATAAAATAATTACACAATAAAGGCACAAGTTGCTGAAAATTTCTAATTTATTTTAAAAATTGACGAATCCAGGAAAAGAAATAAACAAATTATATTATATATATATAAAGAACAGATATAATGTAAAAAATTTCAAAAGAAATTTTCAGCAATGTATTAATTAACGGTTACGATTAAGTTCTGAATCAATATTCGATGAAAAACATATTTACATAAGCAGTCTAACTCCTTTTTTCTTTATTGAATAAAAATTATTTGGAAGCAATATCATTTTGTGTATCGTTTCGTTCATTATATAGTTCTGTTTCGTCTCTCTCCAAAGAAAAAAAAAACGTAACAATAGAAAAATGAAATTCCTTCTTATTCAATCACATACTTTATTTACAAATGAAGATTGGTTCAATTAAAATCATAATCAAGGAGTGAGTCTACTTTTTACAAAAATAAAACTAGACCACAGACAAAACTCGCACATCAAACGTTACTTCTTATTTTTCCTATTTTCTTCTTCTTGTCATCCAGTTGTATCTATTGCACAGCAATAACTTCGAAAACTATAATTATCTGTATGTATATATTTTAAAAAAAGTGCATTTTTTAAAATGTATTTCTTAGTAATCTTGTGGACATCCGGTATTAGTTTTGCCTGCGACTGTTACAGCATATTTATTATATTATTATTTTTTTTGTTGTTGTTTATTTATCTCATATAATTTAAATATTAATTGGGGGGCCTGACCCATGAGAATATCACAGTAAAGAAGCCAATATCGGCAGTCATAAATATACATCATTTATACTTATACAATATATTCAAATTTAATAAATCCGCGCGCGCGCACCAAAGCCTCCTCGGTGTTTCCGGTGTTCATGGTTCGGGTTAAATTGAAACAGTGTTTTTAAACAATTCTACATTCTATGGATCAGACCTACAGCAAGGACTCCCCTACACTCTATATGTGTATATGTTATATACAATGTAGGACTCAACACACCGTTATAGTAATTATATTCAGTTATATAATGCGCGTGAGTACAGAACTTTTGTATATATTTATATATGCGCGACATGTGTGTGAACGAAACAAAAATTAATGACAAAAAAAAATAGTAATGATAATATATATATATTCAAAAATGATGGCGCGCGTGACGCGTCTGTGAATATTCACAAAGGGCTTCAGTCGCATCCCGATATGGTACACATTATATAAATATTCTAAATATAGTCAACATTATATTACAAAAAAGTCGAAATGATGAATGCCGTGCCACAAATATTCACAGACGGACACGTTTGAAAGTCAATTTCCCTTCGTCCCTAACTCCATCCAACACGCTCACAACACTTGCTCATTCATTCCTCGATTCCTCGTGTGTACAAAATATCCCTAACTTTAAATATAGTTATATATTACATCTAATAACCTAGGTAACATCCAACAGGTCAGATAAGAAACGCCCCCTTAATATACACAAATCCCCCATCCCTTCTGGAAAGAAAATAAAGAGTACACTCATCCACATGTTACAAGATTAAAACAGAAAAAAAAACTTAATGAACATACATTATAGATATTTTCTCTATATATATCAATGAGTAAATAAGGCTTAATCTTAACTCTAATCATCCGTTTCGAACATACACACATCCTCGGTAATAACGTTCCAAGTATCTCATAAAGCTACACCAACTATCGCTGAGTCCTTCGCAATGCTTTTCTAAACACCCGTTGTGGTTTACCAGCTTGCGAACTACCCTCGCTGGGCTGTGCTCTGTATTGCAAAAGACATTATTAATAAAAATCTCTTTCTCATTCAATCACTTCATGTACTTACGTAAATGATGAAGGTGCAGCACCAGCAGTAAAATTAAAGGATGGTTTCACTTCTGAGCTGAAATTGGGAACCGGGTTATTAAAATTGAAACCGCCTACTGGATTACTCGATGCGCCCTGCAGAACAAGTAGAAGTGAAAAAGCTGCTAACAATTAAATAATATACAATTACTTACAGCATTAGAATTAAAATTAAATGTTCCAGTAGTAGAGGGGCCTGCAGCTGCATTTCCAAAACTGAAACTGGGTTTGTTGGTAGCATTATTACTAGCTGCAGGTACAGCGGGAGCACTGAAATTGAATCCGCCGTTTTGCGAGGGTGCACCGAATGTGGAACTACTTTGTGCTGAAGATCCAAAAGTTGACGTGGACGACGATGGTGCGGCTGTTGTTCCAAATGTTGGTGGTGCAGATTGACCAGCTTGTGTTGCACTATTTCCGAACGCTGGTGCATTGAATGTTGGAAGTTTAAATTCCGTGGATGTTGTGGCTTTTTGTGGACCGCCAAACATTGTAGTTGCCTTATTATTGGATGCCCGCTCTCCAAAAAATGTAGATTTGTTTGTAGGATTGTTTCCACCAAATGTGGATGCTGAACTGGAAAATGGTGCTGCAGCAGCAAACGGTGTTCCAGTTCCAAATGCCAGGGTTTGAGGAATTGCAGCGTTACCAAAAGTAGCTGCTTTCGTTTTATCCTCCGATGCAGATGCTGCCTTGACAGAATTTTCACCAAACATTGATGGTTTTGTTGTTGTAGCAGTACTCGCTCCAAAGGTTGATGGTTTTGTGGTACTTTCTCCAAAAGTTATTGGTTTCGTGGGCAAGCTTTGACCAAATGTCGGTGGCGCTTTCGTAGAAACAGTATCTCCAAAGTTTATTGGATTCGCGTTTGTGCTATCTCCGAAAGTTATTGGCTTCCCACTGTTATTCCCGAATGTTATTGGTTTCGCAGAACTCTCCCCAAAGCTTACTGGCTTCGCTTTTTCTCCAAACATAACTGGTTTTGTAGTATTATTTTGCCCAAAACTTAATGGTTTTGTAGCACTTTCTCCAAAGCTAACTTTGTTAGAATTAGTGTTGCTTGCGGAGAAACTAAACATATTAGAAGGTGTTGCCGCAGTTGTAGTACTCGTCTTTACTGTGCTATTAAACAAAGATGAAGTTGTGGCTGCAGGTGAGGAAGTACTTTCAACCTTTCCAAACTTTATAACAGGTCCTTCACTCTTGATTTCCGTTGACGATTTTGAAGGTAAAACTTTACTTGGTTCACTTTCAACTGCAATCGAAGGTGTTGGAACAACAGTGCCTATTTGAATTGCAGGCTTTTCAGCAGATTTCGTTCCAAACGTAAAAGCTTGAGTAGTAGAAATAGACGTTGTATTCTCAAGTTTTCCATTGACCGACTTAGCAGAATTAGCGTCTACTACATCAGAAGGTTCATTTGAAGATTTGGCACTTGCCGCAGGCAGTCCAAAGCTAAATTGAGGAGTTTCCTTTAGTTTAGTTCCATTGGGTGTCTTATTATCTCCGAAGATGATTGTTGTCGGGACTGTTGCCGTTTTAGCAGAATCTCCAAAGACGCTCGATGGTGCAACATTGGATGCAGAAAATGCAAAACCTTTACCGTCAACTTTAGCTTTATCGATGCCAAAATTAAATTTGGGAAGCGTTTGCTCATTGTTTACTAATGACTTTGGAAGTGTTTGAGTGCAACCTGGTTTCGCTGCTTCACAGCATACACATTTTACTTTGTCAGAAGAATTGCGCACCATACAACTAGAACACTCCCATTCATCGTTCTTCTTAGTGAATGAAGTTCCAAAACTAGCATCTGCTTTAATTACGGTACAACCAGGCTTAGGCGTTTCACATGCCACACATTTAACTTTGTCCTGTTCATTACGAATTAAACATGTACCGCATTCCCAACTGCTGGCAACTGGTTTAAATTTATCACCGAATGATGATGGAATAGTAGATTTTGGACCGTTTGCAGCAACAGCAACTGCCGATTTTCTCGGAGTTTCACAGGCTACACATTTCGTCTTCGTTTCGTCATTTCGGACAAAACAAGAATTACATTCCCATTTGCCTGAAGACATTTTAAATTGCGATCCAAATCCTGACTGATTTGAGATGGGTGCTGCTGCTGCTGTTGTTGATTGTTTTGGAGTTTCGCATGCTGCACATTTAGTTTTATCTTGAACATTTCTGATCATGCAAACGCTGCATTCCCATGTTCCTGAAATTTCATTTAAAAAAAACAATAAAATAAATCATTTTCAAAAATTAAATGTTATTATTACCTGTGGCTGGTTTGAATTTGTCCATCAAAGATTTAGACCTTCCAAGTACGTCACTAACACTACCAGTAGTTTTTAATTCTTTCTCAGCTGAAATTGTAGCATTTTCACCGTTAACTTTTCTTCTGAGACACGGTATTGAATTGTTACTGGAACTTTTGAAGTTTACCGCTACCTCGGTTGGCTCGTCATTTTTCTGAGAGGTAGATTTTTTGCAAACTGGTTTACTAAATTTGAAGTTATTGATGGCCTTTATAGTTTTTAAATTGTCGGAAATTACGAGTGGTTTTGAAAACTTGTACACTGAAATATCTTTGCTCAACTGTTTGTTGGCGGTCTTTGTTACTGCATTGGTTGATGATGTTTTAAACATGGCTGTTGGTTTGGGTACTGTAATTTCTTTTGGAACGCTCACTGGTTTTACTTCTTTGATCGGCAACGGGATGTTGAAATCAAAATTTGGTAATTTCGAAATAGGTAGCTGTACGTCCGGCAGCCTAACATCCTGCAATATTTCCACAGGCTCGGCACGTGGCCTGACAGAAGATATCTTAGTTTTCATTTTGTTACTATTACGAACAACTGATGAGTCCGTCACCTCTTGTTGTAACAATTTGTACTCTTCCACGTTTAAAGGAGATTTAGACGTGGTGGCCAATTCTCGCACTGATTGCGTACTGTCTTGCAGCCTTTCTTTTAATTTCATTTTCAGAACGTCTGTCATGGTGGGTACTTGAAGCTCCCTGTTGGATGCAACTTTTGAGTCTCTAACAGAATATGGATTAGCTCCCGTATATTTAGAGATTAGTCCTTCGGATTTCTGTGTTCGCTTTGAGGGATTGGGAATCCTCTTCACGTCTTCTGATGGACTTGTGTACTGTTCCAGAGTATCCAAAATCCGTTTAGCAGTTTTACTTAAGGTCACATTCTTAACAGTAGCTATTGGCTTCGGCTGCACAAAGTTCTTCAAATCCGAAGCGGGACGTTTCAATAAATTACGACTGTAAGCCGAGGCGCCTCCGTAAGATGTACGACCAGAGTAGAAAGGAGAATTAACAATACGCTTTGTGGAAAGTGTGCGATCCATAAAATTCGATGATCCAAATGCGGAAGTGTTGAACGAGGGACGTCGTGAACTCAATGAAGTGTTTAAATTTGGACTCGCCATCCTACTGTTGTCTCCAAACAGTGATCGTTCTGCAGGTGCAGCTAAAAGAATGATTAAGTTGCACAATATGCTTTGGGTATTGAAAATAAATTACTTACGTGAGTTAAATAAACTTATGTTGTCAGCTAATTGTTTGTTGGGGGTTCCATGTTTATCATCAGATACATGTTCCTTGCTACCTATGCGGGGCATGGAAGAATATCCACTTGTTGATTCTCCACTGTCGGAGTCTTTGTCACCATTTTGTAAATCTCCATTGTAGTTATTCTTCAGATTATAACCACTTGGTAAAATTAATTTCCTTGTTGATTTGGCAACAGGCTGGGGCTCTGAGAAGGACATTATTTTTGTGCTGAAAGCACTGGCTATTGGCCGTTGTTCATTATGAAGTGGTGTTGAGAGGAAGGTCATCTCCAGATTACTCCTGCTTGTGCTTGCTATTTGGGGTTCGGGCACAGTGGGCAGCTTCACCCTCTTTGTGGGAGGTTGCAGAAGACAGGTATCATCGTCCTCGTCGAGATCCTCGCGGTGGCGGATCTTGGGGCTATCCTGTGGGGTGCCGAACCATTTGCTCAGAGACGATGGGAACAGTCCGGACACACGAGATTTAACTTTCTTCACAAACGACTGAAAAATAGAAACGGTTGAAATCTGTTGCGAGCGAGCGGCGTTTGGGAGGATTGCCTCCAAAAATGTACTCGGAACGGCGTGCGTTGGTTATTTTTAGAAGAAGGCGCCAATCGCGGGACGTACGTATTATGGAGTTCTGCTGGGACAAGCATGGGATCGGTCATGGTATGGTGGTTACCATGGAGAGGAGAGCGGGATTGTTGGAGATGTCTACCTTATTCGTGCCCGTCTCCGTATCGTTGAAGAACGACGAACCGTCCGCCGTGTCTCCTCCGGACATGGTTCGTCTTTCAGTTTGAATATTTGATGGAACTTCGGTTTGTTGTTGGGCGCTTGGGGGGTTGAACCTTATCCAGACTCTTTGTTACATGTATTCACGCTGCTTTCGACATCTCACCATGAACTAGTATCATTACTCTTTTCGCACTCACTCCTTGCTTGACACTTTCACTGGCATGGGAATTGAGAAATATGGCGGCGCGCACTCATGCACACACATACACATGCACCTCTCCCTCCAACATATATGTATACAATAAACACTGGTAAACACAAGCAAACGTAACGAACACAACTACCGGAGACGCGTCTGTGTTGGTTCGGCTTTACTACAAGATGTGGAGGGAAGGAAAGACACAAAGCAACATGAATGCCTCGCTCTCCTTTCCACCCAATGCTTCACCTATTGACCACCGTTCGACGCACACTACCCCTCTCTCTTGTTTTGGTCACACCAACCTCAAACTAAAAATGCTTGCAAAAACGGATTGCCTAGCATTATAAAAATATTTATAAAAACGCATAAAAATACCGCTTTCACATCAACATCATCTTAAAAACAAACCTAAGGTTTATATTATCTTTAAATGTAATTAATTCAAAGCATCTCCGCATAACAAACTTACTGTGTGATATAACGAACAACTGCCAGAACGTTACAACGAGATTAGGTCAGCAATTATTCGCGGAAAGAGACATGTTCAAACTCACTTTTGACGAAAAAACGTCCATATTATACCGATGAAACATCGCAATATGGTCATACCGCCCTTAACTCGCTTCATCAATTTTGGCAAGAGCAGAAAATATTTCAACTGCAGTATAATTATAAACAAGTTGTTGTGACAACGTTAAACGGTTACCAGTAATTATGGTAGCATCTATTGCATTCTAATTAATTATATACATAATAATTGACGTTACCGCGAAACGATGCATTTAAAGAAACCGGTCGTTACAGGATAAAATCCATTGCATTTCAAACATTATTTTTTTTCAGGTTGGCACCAAAGGGCAGCGACTTTTATTACTTTTCGAAATTCAACATGGTGGCGCTATTATGTCACCTTTGGAAGGAGCTTCGGAACTTCAACTAATCTGCATAACTTTTTCTTAATTAATAAAAACTATTGCCAGTTAAAAATCTTATCGATAATTAGAAAATAATGCAAATATAGGAATTTACTTTCAATTGTTACTTCCAATTGCTTCTAAAAAAGAGTGGAAGGAACAGAAACTTATTTGTGCTTCTAGCCAATCTACGTCTTGTTAATTTTTAGTTAAACAATAAATTCATAATTGAAATAAAGAAAATCACCATTATACAACAGAAATTCAAAAGTATAAAAACCGTAAAATACGGCCATTTTAATACAACTAGAGACATCTTTGCATAGCGATCGAAGTTTTGCCAGCATTTTTGTGGATGATCAGTGTTCGTTACCGTACATACACCAGCTTGCAAGTGCACCTCTTTGTAATGGAAGAGATTTCTTAAGTTGTCTCCGTTTTGCGGCTATGCTCAGACTGGAAATATATTTGCAACTGCGTAATACCGAAACGCGCAAGCGTTGAACATTCCAATAAGTCCATTGGTCGCTTCTTCGTGAAGTTCGATATTTATTTATTTACGTTTTATACCTTCAAAACCGCATCGCATTTCCATCCGTCAGGGAGGCCATTTAATTGACTTTGTTTTCGTTGCTGTCAGGTAACAGTTGGAACAATCGATAGCTAAGGACGCCAGTGATAGTTGTTTTGCGGTGCATCCGTATTGCAATAAATTCTTGGTGTTTTACAAAAAGGTTTTCTACAATTGTAATAATGGCCAGCAAGAAACGCGATTTGGAGATTATTTACAATCTAGTATGGAAGAATCGTTTGTTGGGGGACGATCGTTCCAACATCGTCGGGGTCTATGATATTCCTTCTACAACCTTAAATTGGGAAAAATTTAAATCATATTTGGTGAGTATAGCGGAATACCATTTTCCATGGCGAGCGCAGTTCCTGCATATGGCGGAATCAATCCGAATTAATCTAGTTTCGATTGCATATCATCATGTATGTGAGTTATATTAATAAACAAAGATATAGTTTATTAATAAATCTTTGCGATACACCATGGAGTTCATTCCTCTGAAAGTACAACATTTCTTTATACATTTTGCATACAATTTCGCCATTAAAAAAAGAAGAATATTAACATTATACTTTACACTTAAATATAGAATTAGGTTTTTTTTTATTGATGTTCAATTTGCCCCTATATATATATATTCCTTTCCATTTCGACAGCAAACATATATCATATTTATTATTTTTAATTGTTAAATTCTTAAGACATTGGGTAATTGACAACAACGTTATTCAGCAAATTTCCAGAATAAGCTTAACCGAGAAATTTTAAGCAATTTTTTAATTACATGTTATTACAACATATACTATTTACTTAACGTAATAATTAGTAATCAACGCAATGTTTTTCTTAACAATATAAACATTTTAATATCACCATGAATTCTGATAACATCAGGACCGGCGTAAATCTTTTAAAGTAGAAATTACATTAACATATCCTTCGGGTCTATACTCTTCGAAAAATGTATTCAGTTTTTTTTAAATATATAAAGTTAAATTATGTATGGGCTGAATTTAAATTATACGGAATTATTCTTTTGAAGTATCCAAAGTTCAGATTTTGGTTTTAAACATTTATTGTATTATTTTTCAATTAGACCACCTAATTGAAAAATACGGAAATTTTGCCCTGTTTGAAGCCATTTGTTAATAGTTTTTAAATGTAATTCGTTTGCTTAAATGAAAAAAAAAAACACAAAATCCATCTTCTCATGAAATATTATTAACAGAAAATAATTAACAAGGTAAATCATCTACGATTTTTATTGTTATGCCTTTGTAAATATAATTTAACAAGCGTCCTCTTTGACTCATATAATTTATTTGCTGTTAAATCAAAATAAAAAAGTGTGTGTAAAATCATTATTATACTATATAAACAAACTATGTATAAGAATTCTCAACGAAGTCTATTTACTATAAACAAATATATAAACCTCTATTTATGGAGGATTGGATCGATACAAGTAATGTAAGCAAATGGAGCATAGGGATTTTAGCTTTTGTCCGTGTGAAAAAAGATTATTTGTATGTTAAAGCGTGGGCCCGGTTTCCGTTAACGTGCTGATATTTTACATTTGAGCGCTTAATATTAATTAATTTATACTTATATATAACATAAAATAATAATAATGTATTGGCCAAAAATCAATACATAAGAAAAAAAAAGTGCATTCTATAAATAAATTCTAACATAAAATAAAAAAATATATTAATAGACTGGTCAAAGGGCTAACGACCGAGGTCTTTCCGCCCCATAACATAATATTTATTGCTATATAATTTAAGTATGATCCAACAATACACGTTGCTTAACTTTTGTAAGTTGTCAAACATCGATTGATTTAAATAGGCTTTCTCTATTTAAATAATATATATATTTATATAATGCCACCTACTAATGATTATCAACCTCCTCCAATGCACTGATCTCATTAGTATATAAACATTTATAACTTGACAAGAACATTTTAAATACAAATGAACTTAACAAAAGGGTAAGATTAGGTCAGATTAGGGCCAATAAAAGTGTGTAAATAATTTCGGAAATATTTATATTAAAAAAAAGTAAGTTCAGATGATAAATATAGTATATTGATACAATTACCTTCTGAACTTGGAATTATAGAGAAAGTGTCACATTACGTAATATGCTTACTCACATGAAATACAACTTAGTCAATGTACATTGTAATTGGTGGAAAGGTAAGTTGTAATGCTAAAGTGTATTATTCTTGTTGAAATACTTTGTCGTGGCCGACCAAT